>NW_013952568.1:474658-486039 GCF_001266775.1 Austrofundulus limnaeus | reverse complement strand
ACACACACACACACACACACACACACACACACACACACACACACACACACACACACATTCAGGTATGCGTTAATCATGCACTGAAAGTTACAAAACAGCACCCACCACATGGACCCTGACAGATGGCAGCTGGCCGCAGAATACTTAGCAAGCAAACACTAAACCTTTCAGGAAACTGCTCATCACCTCATTTCTGATTGAAGAAAGATTAACTACACATAAATATCATGTATAAAACTGATTTTAGTAGTTGTTGTTTTTTACTGATGATTACCTCTACATATTGCTCAAGAATGCCATTCACTTTAGTTGGCAAACCTTTTCTTTCAGCAAATAATGCATTGCAGTTTAAGAAAATTTTAGCACATTTAAAACATTTCTGTCTTTAAGGACCAGCCTCATCTAAAGACTACTGGAAGGTTTCATAAAGAAAAATTCATACCTCATATTGTTGTACTTTTATTAGATTAGTCATTTTTTTTGACTTGTTCACTTGAAATTTTAGTTTTTCCTCAAACACTTTTTAAACTCATTTGTGTACTTAGAGTCTTGCAACATGACCAACTTCAAATTCAAGTACAAACTTTGTTCATATTAATTAAATTTTATTGGTTTATCATGGGCTAACACGTGTGTTTCACTGGCTGGATGAAATGTTTTTGAAATGCGTCGTTTTCTATTCTGAACAATATTTCAAATTTAAAATAAAAATTAGTGGATTTTCACGAAAACTTGAAGCTCTTGTTCTGAAGTTCTCTGAAAGCTCTTTTATTGTGGCAGTTACATTAAAAAAGAATAATTTTCAGGGTTAAATATTCTGCTTTTCTTCTCTCTCTGTACCATTTAAACATTGAGCACCCTTAATCATTCAAAAACATCCGAACATTTAAATCTGAATTATCTACTTTTCATTGTATCGTTTTATTTGTTTAGTTATGTTTAGTTTGCCCATTGTTGAAAACTTGGTTTTAAGTTTTAAAAAACACAAAACCTCCATAATATTAGAGGTCAAAACAAATTAGTCGTAGATGGTTAAATCATTCAGAATATATTAAAATTCTCTATTAATGGTTGAAAAAGTATTGTAATTAACCATAATTGCAACATACTTGCAAGCAACATCAATAATAATTATGCTTGTGGTTTTAGGTGTTTCATGTGGTATTTATTTAAACAAACATCAAAGGTTTTGTGTGTGCGTTTGTATGTGTGTACCATTGTAACCAGCAGCATTGGTCTTCCAGTCAGGAGCACTCAGATGCCCGGCTCTTGAGGTTTTCACAATGATGTGCTGAACGTCTCTCCAGGTTAGAAGAGGACTATGTAAGAAAACACACAAAAGACACAAACCCACTCACTGGTTAATCTTAATGCCCATAATCTTGGTAAATAAGCAACTAAAATATGTTTTTTAAAAGCAAATGCCAAAAAAATCAGAACATAACCGAAACAACAATATATTGAATGATTTATTGTGATGTAGAAAAATTAGAGGGACAAAGAGATAAATCTCAAGACTAAATAAGGACAAAACGACCATTATGATGTCCAAGAATATTTGTTGTGGGAGTAAATTTTAAAGTACGGAGGTAGGTATGTAGATGAAAGAGGAACTTAAGTTTAAGATAAAAGGAAAAACAGAGGAACAAATGATGCAATATGAAATAAGGCAAAGAAAACAGTGATCTACTAAATGCAGAAGATTAGATTAGGGCTTAAATTACAGAGGACACAGATGAAGAACATAGATGCTTGTTCATGCAACCCTGGTTTCTCAGATCTCACGTGAGAGCCATTATGGGATAGCAGCCATGTGTCTAAAGTCCTTTGATGCCCAAACGCTACATTAAAGGGAAAAAACCAGGAAGAAGTGGGTCACTAAGTTTCCTGGGATTCCCTTCAATCTCATATGTTGGCCAGATGCTCTGTTCCCTCCCTTGTGTCTTTCACTCACCATCTGAGACTTCCAGAAAATTTGAATACTCTAAAATGTGTAAGCAAAAACATTTAGATTTTATAATTTAGAAACATAAATAATTTGAGAAAAAGACAGGGAGTAATAGCTCATTGTATGAGTTGGTTAAACAGGAAAAGGAATGTGTAAAAACCAGAACATCGAAAACGTTTGTGCTCATCTCGCATTAGATACAGATCTTTACAAATCGTAATTAAGAGATTTACCAAGAGAGGATTATTCTTCAAAATTAAGACATGTCAAGAAATGTGATAAAATAACAGCCAATATGGATTTATTCAGTCTATATTTCATGTTTTATTCATGATCTGAGTCTACTGTATGTTTACATCTTTGTAATAAGTCCAATATGCATGTTTAATAAAGTAGAACACATTTGATTACAATTAACCTGTTCAATTTATTCAACACTTTCAATTGTTTGTTAAATTCCTTATTTATTTTTAACAATTCTGGGGAAATAAAAGTATATTTTAAAATGTTTAGTTGAAACTTAAAAATAAAACACTTACGGACATAGGGATGAGTATCTGTTCAGAGCACTGGTCTAAAATGAATTTCTATAAATTAAGAAAGAACAAAGGTTGTAGAAACTCACATCACTTCCTCACACTGTCATGAATTTATCTGTACTGGAGACATTACAGACCTGCTCCTCATGCTGCAGGTCACTAAAGCTTTCAGTGAGCCCCAACTCATAATATTCATTATTATATCCAATATCTGGAAAAAAAAATTGCTGAAGATTTAATGATAGGTGCAAAATAAATAAAGGGGGGAAGCACAGATAAGACTTCAAACAAGTCGGAATAATTAATTTTCAGATCAATATTAATAGGCTTTGCTGCCACTGTGTAATTATGGTTCCATTAAAGTTTTATGGTCATTAATTAAAAGTGACTTTGGCATCGCTATCTAGGCCATGACCGCCTTCTCATAAACAAGCCAATACTAATTAATAGAGAGGCTCACATGCAGGGGAAAACCTGACGCAAATAAGAAGTCAGATACATGTTTCTTGATGCTTCTTTCAGATTTAACTACARATTAAAGTTTGCACGGAAAAGAATGACTTGGAAGGGAAAGGATAGAAGAGTCCATCACCACAATGCAGTCTAATCTAAAGTCTCTTTCTGTGATTTGAATTTAAACATAAAAAAACAAATAGAGAATAATAATAATAAATTTTACCCTTCTCTGTCTATTTTACTATTTAAAAAAACTCAAAGCGGGAGAGGTTGATAGGCCAGATTGTTGCTCTAACTTTATGATTACACAAATTAAATTTCAGCCTCGTTAAATAATTAAAAACTAAACTTCTTTTTTTGTCAAACACACACACACACACACACACACACACACACACACACACACACACACACACACACACACACACACACACACACACACACACACACACACACACACACACACACACACACACACACACACACACAAACTACATTTCTAAACAAAAAACAAAATGATTCCTGAAGATATAAAGTCGTGCTTTGCCTATTTATGCACTCACAACTTGACAAAACAGAACAAAGATCATGTTAATCCTCAGTTATACAAACAGAAAACACTTTAACAGAGTTTTGATTGGACCAGGATAATAGCATTGTGACACATTACAAGATAAGAGCAGATATGTTCAATAAAAGTATAGAACAAAAGTCGTCTGTCCCGCATTTATTCTGTCCTCTCCACAAGTGCATACACGCAAGAATAAACTGAGAGTGAAAAAAAAAGCACAGAGAAGAGAGTTTGCCTTGGAGGCGTTAAAAAAAAAGTACAGCAAGAATGAGCCAGCAGAAGAGAAAGCAAGCAGGGCAGAAACGGTGTGTGATAATCTTGTTGAGGAAACAGGCTTACGTGCCCAGCACTGCCTGGAAACCAAGAATATTTTCTGCTGAGGGTGGGGGGCGGGGGATTTGGATTGGATTATCCAGGTTAATCGATGTGACCTCAGTTATCTGAGCTGCTCAACATGTGATGATGGGTCTAATTCTGAGTCCCTGCACCTGCACTGCAGTTCCAATTAATGAATTCATCACAAATCTAAAGTCCTAAAGATAGATAAGAAAAGCCGAATGGCATCTGCGGTGCCTCGAAGAGACGGTAACATCTGAAAATAGAAGAAATTCGAACAAGACGCAAACAGAGGAAGAAGTTACCAGACTTTAATGCTAATGTGTTACACACCTGCCCCCGATCCCAATACATATACAGTATATCACAAGAGACTGTAACCATCAATGCAACTAAATGTGGCTGCTGCATTACAAAAAAAATAGCTTAATCCTGTTAAAGCCCAAATAAAATACCTTGTTAAAATGATATGCGATGAGAAACAACAATCGGGGAAGCAGACAAAACCCATGAGTACCAATGTTTACTGGCAGATTATTTTTCTCTACTCAATGCAGGTCTGATCCATTAAAACCCTCTCAAACACTCTGAAGACCAAACATTTCAAGAAGTGCTTCGTCGTCATCACAACTGCGGCCTAGATGAAAACAACAGGTAAATATCAACAGCTGTTAAATCCTTTCATGCAGCTTTGTGCCTCTGCCACTCACATTCTCATATAGGTATTTATTTGATATTTGTGCTTCTCTGACTTTTCCCTTCCTCACTATTTGTGCTGAAGTTTAAACAACAACGCATTCAATGATGAGTTTTAGGCCACCGTTCAGCTAAACTCTACTCCTGCTGCTTTCTCTGAACACTAGAAGCTGACATAAACATTCAATCCAGTTGTTTTAAACCTCCACATGATGTTAAAGCTTGTAAATCCTCTGTGCATGTTTCCACAAATATTTCTGGCATTAACTGCTAAAAACAAACAACTTTTTTGAGTAGTTAAATCTTTTTTTTTCTACTGGAGACTCAGCAACAGTAACAAAACAATGTCTCACGTGTGCCTCTTATAGATCAATAAAGGAAGAGGACAAGAGGGCATTAGAGGTTAACCGTGGGACAATGGGGATGACAGGATGAGGTTAAGTGGATCTTACTTTGCCTCCAGGGCCAGAGCGATGATGGCAGCTGCCATGGGAGCAGAGGCTGATGTCCCTGTRTGGCTGTCTGTACACCGGTGCCGCAGATCTGTTGTGATCTGCAGAGGGAGGAGAAGGACAGGATCAAAACAGAGGGACGGAGGGGATGCAATGAAAGAATGAAAGGATGAATGGGGAGCTAGTATTGACACCAACAGCAGGACTAAAGGGGAGAAAATGACAGACAGACAAAGAGCGGAGTCATGAGGATCAGGCAGAGTTAGACACACCTGAAACTCCTAAAACACACATTCCAGCTTTGACACGCTTCTGTGCAAGACACACACACACACACACACACACAGCTTTTTCCAAAGCACCAGTTGATGCCCAAAAAGAAGAAAAGGGCACAGTGTATTAGCCACTAAAAGGCGATAAGTTATTAAAGAGCAGTATATTTGCTTTGACTGTATGGGCTCTAATCAGCCATCAAGACAGCCTGACAGTCAGTCAGCCAAGAAAAGCTTGGCTAACTTCCAGTCTGAACCCTCATCAAAGGACTTTCTCTGGACCGAAAAGTTTAAAGGATTATCTGGGGAAACACACGAACGCACAACTCACAGAAAGAGAAAGTTAATGTACARCAGTTTTGTAATGAGTGAAAGTGATGTCATTAATAGTTCATAGGACACTTCGACCAACCGTACATAAGCCAAAAGGATAATATGTATACATCTTTACTGATGAACAAAAAGATGTAGATAAGATGTGAAATGTGTGTGCTCGAGTGTGTGTCTGTGAGGAATTTAGCGAAACACTGACAGACAAGCTATCTCACAGTGGCCAACTGTCTCAGTTTGCTTCAGTGATGTGGTCTCTTTCAGTTACAATGTTGACCCTGAAATCACACAGAGAGAGAGAGAAACCATTTATATCCTTACGATCTTTCTGTCGTAGTTCTCCCCGCTGCTGTATGTGGTGGTCAGTGTGGACGAACACTCCTCCAGGTACCAGGGTTTGCGTCCGCTCTCGGCCGTGCTGGAGATGGAGATGGTGTAGATGGAGTTGGTGTAGCCATCGCAGGAGCAGTGGTCTCTGCTGCGCCCGCCGTTACCTGAGGCCCAAACAAAGATGGAGCCACGGCCCTTTCTCCCCTGACAATGAACGAAACAGATTTTTTAAACATCATTTCCTACTCATGTTTTGCATTCCTATCCGAAGTAGCTCAACCAAGTCAAGTCATTGTATTGTGTGTCTTTGAGTGTTTGTGTGAAATCTAAATTTTGATTTTAAATCGGAACATTGATAAGAAGGCCTGTTTAATAAAATCACTTACACAAGTCCTGAAAGATTTGTTTTATTTGCAGACTGACAGCCTACCCAGAGAGTTATAAATAATTAAATTTATCTTCCAGAACCTGTCTGTAAATTCCCTCAGGAACTGATAAGAATAACCAAAACATTTTTTCCCTTATGGGTACTCAGTGCCAGGTATTTTCTTATCAGTGCCTATTTAGAAATGACTTTCAATTTCCAACATTTGTCCTCAGCAGTCTGAAAAATAACCAGGAAATAAACCCTGTGTAATTTGATTGAACCTTGGCGATTAAAATAATCTAACAGGCCACAGTGTAGTGGAATATAGGCTGGTGTTGATGATTATCAAGTTGTGCTAGTGACTTTTTAATTGCATGTTGACCTGAAAGMGTTTTAGCCTGTTTTCATGACATTTGAGAGGAGGGAAGCTGAATCACTGGGTGAGATGGACCTAAAGCCATTTGACTGTATTTTATCTGTTTTATACCTGATTCAAAATGTGACCTAAACAAATAACTTCCTGTAAATATTTTTGGGAAACAAGCATTGCATCAGTTAGTTGCATCATTATTTTTGTTATTTCTTAAGGAACATCTGTTGTAAAAATAGAAGTTATGGCTTCTCAAATATGTTTTTTTTAACTTAAATGGTACATGAAAATGATTTCTATTTAATATTTAAGTTGCATTTTTTTTATTTCTCTTTATTGTACATTAAAACCAATTTGGTTTGTTTATGTTGTGACTGTTCAGTTTTTTCTATTTTTTCTGTTTTATTCGTCCAGCATTACTCAGTGTTTAGTGAATTTATGTTTATGTCTTGTAGTTTTATTTAGTTTAATATGATAATAGCTCAATTTTAAAACACGTTTTTGAAGCAAATGAAAATGGTTTTTTTTTGTGTGTGTGGATGTTTTAGACACATGTAAAGAACAGCACATTTATATAAAAAATATGTTTGTAGATTTAACGATCAGATTAGTCTGTTTCCTCGTGTGCAGTTGGCTCAATTAAAATGTTTTTTCCAGGTTTGAACTAATTTAATTTGATCTAAACATCAGATCACCAGACAGGTGGTTATTTAATACAGCCAAGTTCAGCCAGGAGTCAGTCCAAAAAAAAAAAACATCTGACGATCTGATGGACACTGAAATTCACACTATTTGTCAAGACACACAGACACACACATATACACACACCTGAGGCAATAAAAGATACGATGGGAGTTTTTCAATAAAAAGGCTCCTGTCAGGGAGCGATAAGCGCATGAAGTCCCTCTGAGTGAGAGGAGGCTCAGTCAGGAGCAAACGCTGGCAGATGAGTGATGAAGAGTGCTTTTAAAACCAGTTAACAGCAAAAGGGAGGAACAAAGAAGGAGGAACAAGAATGAAAGGGGAAAGAGATGAAATTTATCATTAAACTAGGATGCTGATCACTGTCAACAGATCACAATAGAACAAACAGAGCTTGTTCCTGTCTGTGCAAGTGATTTAGCCAATTAATTTTTTAGATTGTGAGAACAGATGTCAAGGGATGGAAAAAAAAATAGAAAACAAAAAGGCTGACTTTTCAGTGATGGAAAAATCATTCAAATTTCAACAAACGACACCTGACATATAAACTCAAATAGACACTGCACACCAGAAAAACCTTGTTTAAATTAAATGTGCAGCAGATCGGGACAGAGTGTAAATCTTGCCACAGCTGTCAGTCCTACCTTTTACACCTCAGCTGTCAAACTGTCATTCAGGTCTACATTACACTAGCAAGCATGCCATATTCACTAAACTTCACAAACACACACACACACACCGCTACAAGCACATGTAGTAAGAGTCAAGCACAAATACTGGTACTCACACCAGCTGGACAGACATCTTCCTCACCTCTGTTATTTTCAAAGCCGAGCCTGTCAACAACTAGAGGGACTCCTCTCCTCACACTCACTACCTCTGTGTTTCTTTTCGCTCTGCCTTGTCTTAAGGATTTTCTTCTCAGTCTTCAAGACAGAAATGTTGTCCTCTATTGACCACCGATTCGTCTCTAACTTCCCTGAGGTCTAAAACTTCTTCACTCCCAGAGAGCTGGGTGTAGYAAACGATGTGAATGTGAACCAGTAAACCAGTAAATGACTTTACCCCCTATTAACCTCTTTCCCTCTCAATGGCTCTGTGAAAAGAGCACCCACCTTGTCGTTTGGGAAAACAGGTCATAAATATGTAAATGAATAAATAACAAAGCAGAAATGCTCTCTCACAATCAAGAGCTTCACATGTAGAAATAACCAAGGATAAATAGGACTGAGTATACTGAATTAAAACACATATCTGCTTCGAGGATTTTTTTAAATGCATTTTATTCTGCATGAATGCTGAAGTCAGTATTGTGGGTGACTGGTTTGTTTGATGTTTGTGCATGTAAATGTGATCATGTGCCTACCGAGCGGATGCCGTTCTCAAAGGCCTGCCTGGCCAGAGCTGCTGGTCCATCCACAGTCTTTCCATCATCATCGGGTCCCCAGCTGGCGCTGTAGATGTCAATGTGCTGCTGGCTGAGGCTCAAAGACTTGGCYTCCACCATGTCGGTCACATCGCCATCCAGCATTCGAACACCTGAAACACAGTGGGGGGGTGGGGGGTGGGGGCAGGGGAAATAAAAAACAATATTTAATGTACTGTCCATGTTTTCAGCAAAACATGCTGACAAGGTATTAAAAAAATTATTAAAAACAGAAAGGTGCATCATGTTTTTACCTATCTGCTGTTTTGCTTCAGAAAAAGATCCACAGCTATAAGTATTCACTGCTGATTTGTGCAACAAGATCTTTCTCAATTTTGGCAGCTCTTAGTGGCTATGATTTGTTTGTAGAAAAGAGATTTTACTAGAATTGTTTGTCCTCTTTTGAGAGGCCACTTTTACCCTTTAATAAATACTTACAAGGTTTCACATCGTCCACCTCGTCCATTTAAAATAAAGAGTGATTTGAGGAGTTAAGAAAACTAGAGAAGCATTGCAGGTGACTTCAGAGTGTTATACTGTTATTTATCATGTCAGTATCCTAACAGGTGGTCAATATTA
Source organism: Austrofundulus limnaeus (assembly GCF_001266775.1). Classification (NCBI taxonomy): domain Eukaryota; kingdom Metazoa; phylum Chordata; class Actinopteri; order Cyprinodontiformes; family Rivulidae; genus Austrofundulus; species Austrofundulus limnaeus. The sequence continues at coordinate 476,665 of NW_013952568.1, read as the reverse complement.
AATAAATCATAGAATATAAAGCCCTGCCAAGAAGAACAGTATGACACAATTAATTATTAAATACAAATATACTGAATCACTTACCCCCTATTCTGGCATTATAGGCAATTCCCACAATGCAGTGGGAGTTGTTTGCAGATGCAGCCACTTCACCTGCGCACCGTGTGCCATGCCTGAGGAAAGACATATTGCTTAAAAAAACAACTTGCACAGTTACATACAAAACATTATTTTAAAAAACCTTGTTTTGGTACTGATGGTTCTGAAAGAATGAAACTGACTTTTGTCATAAATTTTGTTTTCTCCCCAATTGTACAAACACAGGGGTCCTGTTTTGATCCCTTGTGAGAGCAGMAAGCAAAGCAGTCGACGCCACTGACGTTCATAAAAAAAGAAAATGATCATTTAAACAATGTCTAATATATTTAATATGACAGACTTCTCAAATTTCTCTCCACAGGGTAACATTCCACCAGTAACTGCAGTGGTGACAATCGGCCCGGGTCACAGTCATGCTACGTTTGTGTCGGCTGCCTCCTCAAAAACACCACTTTCAGGATCTGCACAAACACACATTTCCTGTAGAGAACATCTGCTACGCAACCCCCCAAAACATCTCTAACCGCTGACATGGAAACCCAGCATCTAGAGGCCGAGCCCCCCCAGTAAAGACAGGGGACGTTACAGAGTCCAGGGAAGCAATCGAAACAAAGTCTGTGTCAGAGCAAGGCGGTTATAATAATGTAAAATTTATTTTACAATAAATTTAGATTACATTGGTGGTGCTGCAACCTATTTGTTTTCTACTGTCATTTAAAAATAAACAAAAAAATGCATAAATTTAATTTATTTCTTCAAAAATCAACATTTTTTTAACATCACAGTGTTCAGTCTTACTCTGCTCTGGGGTAAYGCAAAAAACACAAAAGAATATCTAAATACACACAACATACACAATCAAGTTTGAGATATTTTCTTTTACTCAATTTATAAAATCTGACTTTCCTGCCTTTTTTCTTACAAACCAATTTCAGCTCTACCGTCTTCCTCTTTCAGGTACATCCAGATATATGTTTAGAAGAAGGGAAGATTTAAACTGACCAACAATGAAATCAGAAGCTAATCTTGCTAAAAACCCACTCTGGCATATCAAATGGCACGTTTTTCCTCAGCAGACATTTTGATTTGAACAAGCAGAAMGATCACAGGTGCAACAACAACGGTACCGTTCCAGTTCGGCACCTGTGCAAACTGGTTGGTTTGTAGAACGTGCCCAAAAGCAGAACTTTCTCCTGAGTGGTATGCAGGTCTTGTGAACACGTGTGTTTGTCTGGCTGCTTTAACGCAAAACATTGTCTGCAGGTACATGAAGGGAAACTTTAAAATAGACATTTAATGCTTTTAAATCCTTTTTTCACATTTAAATCATCCACTTGGGGTCTATATGAAGTGGAACTGCAATGCTTTGGTCTGAATTCCTCCTTATGGTAACTCCACAAGCCCCTCTTTCACCCCTGTTCTGAGGCGTGTCTCAGATCAATTCATTTTGAGGCTGTCTCTTGAATCCTTCACACCCCACCCCACCCTCCAGCTTCCAGACTGGTTCAGTCTTTTTTTATTATTCATTCATTTCATTAAAAACAACATAAATTCAATATAATTAAAATTCAAATCATAAATAAATGAAAGGGGTCTACAGACTGGGAGTGTTGGGGTCTACAGACTGGGAGTGTTGGGGTCTACAGGCTGGAGGTGTTGGGGTCTACAGACTGGGAGTGTTGGGGTCTACAGACTGGAGGTGTTGGGGTCTACAGACTGGGAGTGTTGGGGTCTACAGACTGGGAGTGTTGGGGGTCTACAGACTGGGAGTGTTGGGGTCTACAGACTGGGGGTGTTGGGGGTCTACAGACTGGAGGTGTTGGGGGTCTACAGACTGGAGGTGTTGGGGTCTACAGACTGGAGGTGTTGGGGTCTACAGACTGGAGGTGTTGGGGGTCTACAGACTGG
>NW_013952568.1:462235-474646 GCF_001266775.1 Austrofundulus limnaeus | reverse complement strand
ACACAAATCATACGTTAAATTGTTATATATTTCTGTAACAAATTTACCTTTAACATTTGCTTAAAAAAACATATTGATCTGTCATTTTTAACTTCAGCCACCAGATCATTCCACAATCTTATACCCTGGACTGAAGTACTTTGTTCCTTCAAACTCGTTCTAAACTTACATTTAAACATACTTAAACATTTCTATCCCTTTGAGATTATAACAACTTTCTCTTTTAGTAAAATGTAATTGGATGTTTGAGGGTAAGGTGTTTTTATGATCCCGATACATAAGTGTCAAAATATTACAATCAACCAAATCATAGAACTTTAATAACTTCAACTGATGAAATAATGAATTTGTTGGGGGTCTGTAATTCTTTCTGGTAATAATCCTTATTGCTCTTTTCTGTAAAACAAAAATTGGGATTTGTGGACTCTAGTTTGAGAGAGGGATTTACGACTATTTAGCAAAATACTTTTATTTACAAATTAGTTAAAAGTTGTCATCAAGGGAAGACTTGTCCATCCAGCCTTATATGTTGGAGCTAGAGTCTGACCCAGAGCCAGAGGAGAATGAAGACAAAAACCTCAGAAAACATCATAGAAAATAGAGAAAACTGAAGGGGTTGAAAAATATGACTCAAACAGAATATAAACATATCTAYGCAGCACCGGGAGAGACTAATTTCAAATTTTCTGCACTCATACAGACTCCAAGTACACAACAAAATGTTTTACCAACTAAAAAAAGTGGATTTTGAAAATGTTCCCTTTAATCATAGCCAAACATTTTGCAGAATAAAACATTTTTTAACAATTGTTTCATTTTCTTTAGATGTTTCAAGGGTAACAAACATTCAATGTAGCCTTCTTGTGGGCATTTTCCCCTCCACTTTCAACTTGACTATATAAAACAGGTGAAACGCTGTTCAAAGCTGCCTTCAAGTTATTGCCATTCTTATTTCAGCTGAACGCTATTCTCTACCATTTCCAATGGCTCTCTCAAAATGTGGATATGTTCAAACACATGCAGCATCAACACACACACAGAGTTTCATCTGCTACTTTTGTTACGGTAAATAAAAAAAGCAATTTTCACACCATACTATCCGCATCGTGTCCTGCTTCTTGTGAGCCGCAGACAGACGCTTCTCCACACTACCTCCCTGAAAATTTTCCAGCTGTGAGAGCACTTCTCCGGCAGAAATCTCCAGTTGTGAAGTGCATGTGTGAAGAGCAGCCAAGGAAAACGCCTGGACCAAACTGTTTGCACGTTTATCTACATAAATGTATCCAGGGCTTATAGGTGAAGGCTGCTTATCAAAAGTGTTCATGGTAAAAATTGTTTGCATTATCCCACTTTGATCAGTTATTTTCCTCCCCCTTCCTTTTTAAGTTCTATCTTTTCACGGAGCATAAAACKGTTTGCAATACTGTGGAAAATTTGCTCATAATCTAAAGTAAATTTTCATAAAGTCCTTAAAAAAGTTATGTTACTCTAATTAAGACATTTTGAACGGGATGAAGCATAAAATTAAATAGTTATATTTCAGCAGCAACCCCCTTTTAAGCAGCACTTTTACACCAAATTGTTTGCTCTCTTTTAAAATGCTTCAACAGCCTTCGATTCATACACATCGCTGCAGTAATCCATAAAATTGTCTGTCCGGCCATCTTTCCAGTCTTAAGTGTTTGCCTGTATTTTCCATTTTCTTCACATCTGTGTCACAGTCACTCATGAATCTCTCCACTCAACCAAAAGCATTTCCAACACTTGTGCGCCGGATAAAAGAGGGAAAAACAGATGCAGCCTGTCTAACTTGTGCTCAATTTTCTGTTGTGTGCATACAATTTGTTTGCTTTTTGTAAATCAGACTGGTAAGTCTCTTTCATTTGGTCTTACATATACAGTAGATACTACAGAATATTTAGTACAAAAAAAATATTAAAAAAACGATCTGGAGCATCTGAAAGTCTCAATGTGCCAGAAAAGCGAACACAATCTGAAGATTATTGTGGAAATCTAATTGAAACTATTGAGGTTTGTTCCTTTTTCGAGGATGTCTGGATTTTTTTTTTTTTTTTGAAACCCAAAACCACAACACAGTTTTTAAGTTACATATATATGTAAGAAAGTTCAGCAGACATTTGTCTTCTCAGCTACGAGCCATTTGCCTTGGTCAAAACTGACATTTTTCAAACGGGGAAGTTAGTTCACCGAGCTGCATCTGTGGGCCTCATGTTTCTTTAAGACGATGTATCACCAGCAGGGACTGAGCCAGGCCTTGACACCCCGGATACTGCAGCCAAGCACACACACACACACACACACACACACACACACACACACACACACACACACACACTCACACTCACACACTCAATAATCACTCACTGAGGCAAAGCCAAACTGGCACAGGACAAGTGCACAGACAAGAGTTTTTTCCCCACCTCTTTCTTTTCTTTTTTTCTTTTTACAAACCTACATTATTCAATAAAAAAAAAAAGAAAACAACAACAAAACCTCAACATATCCACAAACGTCACATCAATTTCATCAACTCGTCATGCTCACAATAAACAGGACTCAGATACAGTGGAAGAATGGAGTTTCCATTGATTATTTTTTCATGAAAGCTGTTTTAAGAGATAAATCTGCGCATTTCTAAAACTACAATTTGGCGAGAAGATTCTTTCCTTACTTGTTCTCATTGGTTGCATCGTATCGCGGCATGGGATCTGCATCGTTGCTGTTGACATCATAGCTTGCTTGAGGGTCCTGAAGGAGACACCAAGATGAAAATAAAGAACATGAAACTTCACAACGATTTGTAAATAAAAAGCAGAGGAGAGAAAATGTTGATCTGGCACTTTAATTTGTTACAAGAGTAAGTCTAATACTGTCTTGTCTCTGTGCGTCGGAGATTAATACATCATTAAAGTGATACTTTAACTCAATCAAATAGTTCACATTGGTATTACAGCACTTTTGTAAATCGAATCCAATCCCAGCTAATCCAATCTGCCAAGATTTTTACCCTTTGGCATAAACACATCCCAACATTAAGAGTAACTAATAACTACAGCGTCAAACAGTGAATCGCTTTATCTACACAGCTGACTGATCRTTTACCTGCAGCTTCAGGCCAAGATGTTACTTTAAATATTTGGCCCTGGTATGAGAGCTAAGTGCAAAAAATGTAACAGACAAACATGAATATATCTGTACTCAAATACCTTTATGCTATCATGCAAATCAAATCGGATGATAATAAAATTTTTGCTTTCCTAATATTGCTTCAGTTTGAACAAGAAAAAGAACTAGTGTCTCTATATAAGGCTGATTTTTTTTAGTTATCCATTATTTTTCATTAGTATGTCCAGGTTGTAACACTTGAATGCATATAAGATGAAAAAAAAATCGGTTTGTGTTGATTCTTTTGGTACATYTGGGTCTAAATCAGGCTGACTCACTGCCACAAACACACAGGAGCAAACATTTACAGCACACTGGATCATATGTCTGCTCAAACATCACACAACRACAACAGTACTTACAAAGATCAACACCTCAAGTTCACAGAAGACACCCAACAAAAACACACACACTGTCGCCCTACACGCGCATACATACACACTCACRTAGTTCTGTAAAAGGTCAGGGTGGTTCCTCTCAATGCCGTCATCAAGTATGGTCACCACCACGTCTTTACCCGTGTAGCCCCTCTTCCACGCCCCCATGATGTTCATGTCCGACTGGCAATTATGGACGTCATCGTTACAGTGCTGCAGAGAGGAAAGCAGACGGTAAGAGTAGGTTGAAAACAGGAAAATATACGAGTCAAGAGTTTTAAACATACACATTTAAAGGTTAGGAGCATAAAACAAACCATCATGACTTTCTTTTGATTTACAGCCAAGCTTTTCCAGAATCATTGCACAATGTGACGTAAACAGGCTCAGACATGTTCATGTCGGGCCTGTTTGGAGAATTCTTCACAAAATCCCACAGAAACTCATTCAATCATGACTTAATCGCTTATTCGCATAAGTATTTCTCCTTCAGGTTAATCATGTCCTACTAATTTAGAATAACACACATTTATTGATTAAATGCCAAATATAATTTAGATTTATTAAATCTTGCAATCGTTTGGCTGTAACTCATTATTGACTGATTTCAAATGATAGACGTTATACAAGAGTCACTGGAAGAATATATTAATGTTGAAAATGACAGCAGAAGCCATTGAAATCTAAAAAAGTAAAATTGTGTTATTTGAAGGTCATAAAAAAGGATAAGATGATTATCTGAAAAGGAAACTTAAAATTCATCATGTTTTGTGTTAGAAAATCTGTCATCACACATGTCAAACAAAATGTGATTATAAAAAGAACAAAATGGCTTTTAAAATGTTCATTTTAAATCTTAAGAAATTGTTTTCCTAAAAAGACTGTAAAGTCTGAATCTAACATTACTCTTCAAACATTATTATTATTATTATTATTATTATTATTATTATTAATATTAATAATAATAATAAATTAGTCTTATATAGCACTTTTGAGTCCCTCAAAATCGCTTTTGAAGGCCTTATTGAAGAATAAATGTGACCTGACATTAAACGGTGTAAAAGAAGAGAGTTTTATATTTTTWTTCGGTTCAGCTCTGATCTTCCTATGCTCATTAGGAATCCCACACATCATCAGTCACAACACATGAAGCTTTTATCTTGTTGGAAATGCGTGTGATCAAACTTTTATTTACACTTCAGCTTTCTGAGAAATGACATCGAATAACTGATTCACACAACTCAAAATGAGGAAAAAAAATTCTTGAATTAAATTAACAGGTGAAGATACATTATATGAATTAATGTTCTTTTGATTTAACTKAAATGTGTTTTAAGAGGTGGACAAAACAACTAAAACATAATGAAAAAAAGACCTACAATAGTTACGTTTGACTACATTTCTACAAATTATAATGGAAAATATAAATCAAGGCCCAAATCTGTTTAAATCTACTTATATTAAAGTAGAACCCTAATCACAAATAAAAGAATATATTTCTCTTTAAAATGACATAATGCCACATGATATAAATTATTGCCATAACTTTATTAGACCTGTTTTATCCTGWGTGACACGTGTAATAAAGTTACATGATTGCTGCTGTTGTGCAGCCGAACGGCGCCTTAAATCTGAGYTGGCGGTCCAGTATTTCTCACTGCAAACTGTACTCCAGGGAATCATGTGTGCCAAAGTTTTTATTTGTTTTCATGTCAAAGTATCATTGAGACACATAATATTAAACCTAAACAGAAGCTTTTTATTCATTACTTTTAAAGCCAAAGTACATTTAATTTGTAAATTTAGACGATTTGTGCTAAATTTGTTTTATTCTATTATTGAGTTACACTTCATTRCATCCTTTTTTATAATGACGTGCTCTTATGTGAGTTTTTATATTTAGATAAAAACAAAACCACGCAATTTGTCAAACAGGAAGTGTGCTTCTACAGTGTTTTGACTTTATGACTTTGTTTGGAATTATTGGAAATACTTGATTAAATAAACCTAAAAACATACACAGAAAGTTTTGAAAGTTGCGTTCTTCAGCTGGGGGAGAAAAAAACACTCTGGTCAAAGTATCAGGAAATATCTATATTAGGTTAACAATTGACAGACCTGAGGATGTTCAACCACACACTGTTTGTGTGTAACGTATATACACACACACACACACACACACATACACACAAATATAAGTAAAAGAGCAATGATCTGAGGGTGTTTGCAAATAGCTGTGTTCACCAGCAATACAAATCTGAGCCAAACTTGTCCATTTTTAAACCTGAGGACAAATTTCACAACACTGATTCCTTTAATTTGAAAGAAAAAACAAAATCTTCAGCTCCGTGACGTAGCAGTAATCTTGACCATGCCACGACCTTTGACTTTTGAACTGGATAAAAATGGGCAGCATGCAGGTTACAGTATACTTACAATATACCACATACTGCTCCACTTGGCGTCATTATAGAATATGTTGTTTTGGGCCATGCTGCTAAAGGCGGGGCTTGTCTGGGAAAGGGGCGGGGCTGATTTGTAATCCCTCTTGATCCTCCTTTTCACCACCTGCTGTTCTATCCACTCCACCTGAAACAAGCACACAGTCAYGAGTTAGCAAAAACTGAGATGGTTTAAAACAACACAACGTAGACATTACAGCTAACCACAGGTAACCCATCAGAGACACAGGAATAACTTGATTCAAGTTTCTATTAAATTTAATATTCAACATCTTAACTTCTTTTATGTGGTATAAAACTAAAGACAAGTCATCTCAAAGCAATACATTTTGTTAAGGGTCTTCTTATAATCCATAAGCCACTGCAGATAAAATCTTACACAGTAGCTTAAATTGACAGTATTTTTGTTTTGTTTAAACTTAAACAAAACTTTAAGCCACTAATAGAGTTGAGATAATGCTAAAAGAAAAAGGGCAAAGATACAAAATGTAACACTAATTTTTGGTCCCATTATTTAAAAGGTAAAGGTCTATAAAAACTTAACAAAAAGCAATTAAGAATAACTAAAAACCATCCAGATTTACAGAAAAACATCTGCCTTAATTTATTATAAAGTGCAGCTTTTAGTCACTTTATTCTTTCTGGCAGCACAGGTAGACTTATTAGTTCCTTCTCCCAGGCTCCACTGTGCACAGCTTAAGGAACATACAGTTTATATACYGCATGCACTAAAGACGTAAAAGTCTCCCAGGTAACATCAATCTTCCAAATGTTATGGGTTTCCTTCAAGGCAAAAGACATTCCTTGGCAAAAATCTCACTCTGGTCTAAAAGGAATTTTCCGATTTCAAAATCAGCCCTGCTGAAGAAGACAGCTGGACCCACTTGTTTGGCCCTGGTAAACTCTTCTTCAACTCTGTGTGTTTAGTCTAGCAGGATTCATTCGTCTTAAGTCTCCATCAAAAGTTTTACAAGCGCAGAAACTGACATGTAGACAGACGGCACACACGGAAGAGAAAGATCTGTCTAAGAGTTGTAAGAAAGTGTTATCAATCTAAATTAGATAGATAAGATATGCATATACAGCGGGTAAAATAAGTATTGAACACGTCAACATTTTTCTCAGTAAATATATTACTAGAGGTGCTAATGACGTGAAATTTTCACCTGAAGTCGGTAACAACCCAAGTGATCCATACATACAAAGAAATCAAACCATAAATGTCCAGAAATGAAGTTATTTGTAATAATGTGGAATGGCACAGGGAAAAAGTATTGAACACACTTACTGAAATTTATCTAATACTTTGTACAAAAGCCTTTGTTGTCAATGACAGCTTCAAGACGCCTCCTGTATAGAGAAACTAGTGGCATGCATTGCTCAGGTGTGATTTTGGCCCATTCTTCCACAAACAGTCTTCAAATCTTGAAGGTTTCGTGGACCTCTTCTATGAACTCTGATCTTTAGTTCTTTCCATAGATTTTCTGTTGGATTCAGGTCAGGTGATTGGCTGGGCCATTCCAGCAGCTTTAGTTTCTTTCTCTGAAAACAACTGAGAGTTTCCTTGGCGTTGTGTTTGGGCTCACTGTCTTGCTGAAATGTCCAGCCACGTTTCATCTTCATCATCCTGGTAGATGGAAGCAGATTTTTATCAAGAATGTCTCTGTACATTTTTCCTCTCATCCTTCCTTCAATTATTTGAAGTTTGCCAGTAYCATATGCTGAAAAACAGCCCCACACCATGATGTTCCCACCTCCAAACTTCACTGTTGGTATGGTGTTTTTGGGCTGATGTGCAGTGCCATTTGACCTCCAAACATGATGTGTATTCTGGCATCCAAACAGTTCAGTTTTGGTCTCATCTGACCAGACTATATTCTCCCAGTATTTCACAGGCTTGTTTAAATGTTGTGYAGCAAACTTTAAAGGAGCTTCAACATGCTGTTTCTTCAGCAGTGGAGTCTTGCGTGGTGAGCGTGCATACAGGCCATGGTGGTTCAGTGCATTACTTATTGTTTTCTTTGAAACAATCGTACCTGCTAATTCCAGGTCTTTCTGAAGCTCTCCACAAGTGGTCCTTGGCTCTTGGACAACTCTTCTGATAATTCTTTTCACTCCTCTGTCAGAAATCTTGTGAGGAGCACCTGGTCGTGGTCGGTTTATGGTGAAATAATGTTCTTTCCACTTCTGAATTATGGCCCCAACAGTGCTCACTGGAACCTTCAGAAGTTTAGACATTCTTCTGTAACCGATGCCATCATTATGCTTTGCAACAATAAGGTTGTGAAGGTCTTGAGAGAGCTCTTTACTTTTACCCATCATCAGATGGTTCTTGTGTGATACCTGGCCATCATTTGGGACTGAACCAGCTGATATTAACTTGCACTGACAAGGGGCAGGCTTGCTTTCTAATTACTGAGAGAGTTCAGCTGGTGTCTTGGCTTTCCATGCCTTTTTACACCTCCCTTTCTTCATGTGTTCAATACTTTTTCCCTGTGCCATTCCACATTATTACAAATAACTTCATTTCTGGACATTTATGGTTTGATTTCTTTGTATGTATGGATCACTTGGGTTGTTACCGACAACTGGTGAAAATTTCATGTAATTAGCACCTCTAGTAATATATTTACTGAGAAAAATGTTGACGTGTTCAATACTTATTTTACCCGCTGTTATTTATATATATATATTTTAATGGTATTTCATCTGATATATGCAGTGTTTTTTGGTTCCAGTAATTTAGAAATGTTTAATAGTGCAAAAAAATCACTTTTTGATCCTAAAGCTGTTATTTTTACCTTTTAGGGGAAAAAATGCATTTATAAAACTAAAAAAAGGTATTTTAAGACATACAGTTGGTGAAAAAGAAAATACAACATAAATCTAAGTCCTTGCCTTGCTAACTTAGCAGTGGTTCATCCCTGAAGTTTAGACGCCTTTCCATGACTGAATGATTCCTATGTTAAGTGGTCTAACATACCAACAAATAAACAGAAAATAGTTAAAGAAAAAAGCCAGACACACAGACTACACTCAAAGTTAGCAAAAAGCAGCCAATGCTCATATAAAACCTGAATTATTACAGCCAATTATGGCATAGCAGTGCTTTAAGACTTTTGTACAATGTGTTTTTTTAGAAACATATGCTCTTATGCAAATAACAATTTGTATTTTATTAGGATGATGTAGAATTAGCACAGGTAAAAAAAGTAAATTCCACTGAGATGCTCGCATCATCTCGTGTAAGCTAGAAGTTTCAGGCTGCGCACGTGTCGAGACAAAAACCACACGCATAACAGATAATCGATAAAAATCATTTTAGCACTGAAAAACGTTTTTGTTTTGTTGCTCAGCCCGTCAGAAATCTCAGATTTCTGAGGTATTGAATACTGTCCTTCTGTAAAGGCAAAGTATTTTTCCACATCAATACAGAGAGGAGAGAGAAGGGAAAGAGAAAAGAAAGCAGCTGACAACATGACTGGAGAGTGATTATCTGGTCCCGTGCACGAAACAATCTACCGGGATCTCCCGAGAATAGGAGCGCAAGGCAACAGGACAAGATGAGATGAGAGAAGAAAAGGCGATAAAGAGCTGAAGAGAACGAGTCTCGGGAGAGTCAATAAAAGAAGACTGAGCAGAAGATGCGAGAGAAAAAACAAATGGCAAGAGAGCCGGCAGGAAAAGGAAGGATAATTGATTTTATAAACAGCATTGATTTCTTAAATATACTGCTTTCTTTTGACTGCGTAAAAGTCCAAAATTGGCCCATAAGTGGAGTTATTTATTAATTGCATGGACCTCTGATGTAAGACTGAAAGAAACATTAGGAGGACGTCTAGGAAAAACCTCCCGTAACTCTTGKTCGTCAAGGTCTTAGTCCATTTCATGCCAATCTGATGTCATCAGGAATTTCTCGTGTTAATAGAATTTGTTAGTTTTACTTTCACAATTGCTGATAAGAATGGTTTATTCTTAAAAATAGTTCTATCTTTGCCTTTGATGAGAAAATTGTCTCAAAAACTAATTGTTTTTACTCACTGGTTTAGACCTGCCTATTCTAAAAAATGCATAAAATGTCAAAAAATATATTTCTGAATTAAGTGAGTAAAGTTAGTACAAACTGAGCCAAATGCTGATGGTGGCCCCTTTACTAACTGATGAAAAACAAGAATTAGGAGCGAATCTCAGTTTCACGTGTGAGAAACTCTTTTGCTGGAAAAACAAAAGGAATCAAAAAGTTAGACACTACATTATGAATGCAAAACAATTATTTTGCCTCTGGTAAACAAGGTGGAAATGATCCCATATGTGATTAAAAACCATGTAGAGTAACAGGTGATTCAACATCCTTCCACAGATCAGCTCCCAGCAGTAAAGATGACGTAATCGCTCGATTCAAAACCTCACTGGTGGGCAGAAAGACTACAAGAACCATTTGTTTCAAATATTATTAGTCACTTCTTCACAGATTTAAACAAAAACTGGTCCAATGTGTATCACAAATAGCCAAAATTAATATAAGGTATATAAAAAAGGTAAAAATGTTTTGCTGTTTATTTTCCTCTTTAATTGTGACCAATATAATAATAAAGACAAGGTATTTCATACAACTTTTTTGGCTACTTATTAGTACCCACTAAATTAAAATATAAAGAGTAGCTATAAGACATTTAGTTTTTATTATTTTGTGAGCAAACATTTGTTTTCAAGTTTCCAGCAATTAAGTGGATATCTTTTTGCACCTATTGTGGCTACACGGCTGATGGTGTGTATTACGGGTACTATCCACAGTCTGTGTGCCAGTTTTCGCTCTGAAGCGTAACAATCTATTCAATCCACTCAACCCCAATTTGATGGAGCAGCCGATGGTCTGCTAGCACCTGTACCTCTTCGTCAGCCCTCCTTTTCCAATCTGATTCTCTCAGTTATCTCGCTCTTTTACCTTCCTCATCTCTGTCCCTGACTACCACACTCTCAGCGACTCTCCGTTTAATTTTTGCTCTTCTCATTCACAGATGCCCCCTCTCTGTTAGATGGCTGGCCTCTCTCTCCCATTCCTTACTCCAACCCAATTCCTCCCTCTCCCCTTCTCTCATTTGCTCTCTGTGTAAGGGTTTGCAGGTGGCTCTTGCTGCCTGGGTCAGTAACCAGGGGAAACTGGGGAAGAGTTCACTTCAATAGAACAAATGGGAACAAATTGATCCACTTTTGCTGCTGTTTGTGTGATGATGTCTGAGCTGCAGGCTAATCATTTTAAGGTGGAAGTTTGAAATAAAGGAGAAAGAGTAATGGGCTCACATAAACCTTTCAGTAGAGAGAAGAGGAGTTTTTAATCTCTCTTAAGCATATCTGACAAACTCAACTCACATTACTTGTTTGGGAGCTTCTCACAGGTAGAGCTGTGCTCACCTTCTAGAGAAACGTCCTTCAGTGCATTGACTTTTTAATGGTTAACCTGTTAAATTGAGTCGTTTTATTACTCAAGGACTCTGACTTGATGACAGTCTGTAGTCAAGTTTTATTATTCCAGAGCAAACTCCCATTAGCTACAAATATTTTTGTGTTTAATTAAACAAAATAGAATTGACGCCAACCGTTGCTGATGTCCCCTGTCACCATTCAGTAGTGACCAACTGTTAGTAGTTTTGTTGGAATCATCACTGGCCTTCATTATTTAAATAATCTCATTAGGTGAACAGATAAACAGACGGGGGGCTAAAGTGATCTTGTCAAAGTACTACACAAACGTGCTGAGCAGGTCTCCCTTTTGGTGCACACAAAATTTGGTTCAGATCGGATCATGTGTTTGAACCGTACGTCAAAGGTGTGATGTGTAATCAGGCCACGCCCTCCAAAAATTGGACTGTGTTCCTGAAGTAAGGAGGATTAGGATTGACCATAGGGAATTCAGTGCAGATTGGTTGAGTTATGTGGAATTTAGAGCCAGACGTATGTCAAAAGCGTGAAGTCTGACTTCGCCGCACCGTCATGGCCACGCCTTTCACCAAAAAGTCTTTGTGCTTGAAAGCAAGTGAGATGAAGTTCTTATCTGTGTTCTGACACAAGATTAGGTCAAGAGAGTCAGAGCCATCTCTGACCCTCTTGACCTAATCAGCAGCAAACTGTGTCAGAACACAGGTAAGAACAACAGGAAGTGACCTTTTTTTTAGCTTGGAAAGCTTTCCAAGGCTGTGTCCAAAACGGCAGGACGGGTCCTCCGAAGGTCGAATTTGTCGGCCGCATACGTCACAGCGCCGCGACGAAGGACGTCCAAAACGTAAGACTCCTCCGATGCGTCCGACAAATACGTCCTTCTTTTTCCCCGAATCGAAGGACAGGTCTGATGAATCCTTCCCGGCCCAGCATATCCCATAATGCATTGC
>NW_013952568.1:447542-461905 GCF_001266775.1 Austrofundulus limnaeus | reverse complement strand
TGCTAGGAGACATGACATACACCGGGGTAAGGAGGGGAGGCTAGACCGTCCAAATCCACAGCCTCTTTTTTTCCGGTCTTCCCGGTCTACCAAGGACCCAGCCCACCGAGACCGGGGAGTCTGGGTCCTCCGGAGGACCCGTCCTGCCGTTTTGGACACAGCCCAAGCCTAAAAAAGCTCACTTCCTGTTGTCGGAGGGTGGGGCTTTGATGATGTCATATCACATGATACAGTCAGGCATGCAACATGGCTGACCCAAACCAAGTTTGGCGTATTTCAATCTTTCTATGTGAAAGTTACAGCTTTCTAAAATTGTAACGTGACGGATGGACGGACAGATAAAGAGCATTTATAAGTCCTCCGTCTCGGCGATGGGGGACARTTAAACACAGTGACCTCAAAAACTAGTGGGGTGACGAACAATTAGATCAATACTGAATATGCTGTAACTGTTTCAACTATATAATAAAACAAACTTTACCTTTTGCATGACTTCTTGTACTGCTGTAAATACTATTAGTAGAAATGATATTTTGCCATCCATTCTTTTTAGGTAAATGTATATCTACATGAAACAGACTGGAAATGACTCACTCTTGTAGGAAAACACCAAGGGCCTCATGTACAAAGACTTGCGTGGATTTCTTACTGAAACGTGGCGTCAAATCCAGAAAAAGGCGTAAGCACGAAAAAATCCTGATGTATCAAACTGTGCGTACGCCTGAATCCATGCACATTTGTTTTGTACATCACAACCAACGTTGAACTGAGCGCACGTGAGACACCTCCCCTGACACGCCTTCATTAACATATGTTAAACAGATGCAAATTACTTCCTGCATGTGTGAAGGACTCGTTTGTTTGATCCCTGCGAGATCAGAAATGATTTCTAGAGTCAGGAAAATAATGAATTTAATATAATATGAGTGAGAAAAAAAAACCTAAGTAAGAATATGAATAAAATATGTTTATCACGCAAAGAATGAGTGACTGCGTGTCGGTGTGTGTGTGTGTGTGTGTGAGTGTGCGCATGCTGCTTTGGTGCGCAACTGGCTCATCCATTGAGTCTGAAAATATTATCTTTGCGCACGAGTTTATTACCATAATTACTGTAAACACAGAGGAAMKTAGATGTTTGGTAGAACATAGATCTTTGTTTATTTCATAGCCGATATGAAGAAACGAGTCTCTGCGTCTCAGTGGTGAGTTCACATGACGYGACGTTGGAGAGTGTCCACAAACGCTGCACGCGCYGCAGCCTTTGTGCACAGTCTGTCTTTCAAGCTTTTGCTCTCCTACTTACAGTATTTTCACAAGTTGTAAAGTGTACTTCCACGTGTCATTTTGGAGAAATCTACAACAACGTAAACGCCAAGTATGAAACATCTCCACTGCCGGCGAGGGTGCGTACTCCAGAGCGCGACCATAACTCAGCCTTTAGAATCATATGGGTGAAGTTGTTCCATTGGGCATGATTCTGCTTTGGGTGGACTGGACTGGCACAGTCCCGATGGGTCTGCCAGCTCCCTCTGGAAAGCTCCTGTGGAACCCCAGTTTGATCACTATTGCTGATCGTGCACGCGTGGCGCATGGGTACTCGCAGTGTCGCGCTCCAGAGCGCAGCAGTGCCGAACCGAAAAAAGATTATTCCTGAAAACGGCTGATGAGCCACTCGTCATCGTGGACCACAAAATTCTGTTTATAAATAAATGTGTGCGTGTTACACTATTTATTATATCCTCCAGTAAGGCTGAATCCATTCCTGTTGAATGGATTTTTGGCACAACTTTCAGCGTCTTTTATCTATCTGCGTCCAAGTGTGTGTGTAATAATTGTTAACCACGTGTGTCTGTTGTGAACAAAAATCATTTTCACATCATGAACAGTTTCTCAGAATCACCTCTAAGTGTTGCCAATGGAACCAAAACCACAGAAACGTGCGTACGCCAGCCCTGGAGTTGGCGTGGGGCTGTGCACATTTCCACGTTCATTTCAGTTTTGATCCATCCAGAGTTTTGTGTGGAAAATGGCGTACGCAAGGTTTTTGTAGGTCCGCACCGTTGATACATGAGGCCCCAGAGGTTGGAGTTGATTCTCAGTCATTCAGTAATCCCATTAACAAATACAACAATTAAATTGAAGGACAAAACAACCAGATTTCTATTCTACAGCTAAAAAAAAGATAAGAAGCGAAACATCTTCAACTACAGAAGTTTGCACTTTTTTTTCTTTGCTTGAAAATCACCAGAGGATTGTGAAGAATCACAGAAATGCTCAACATTTCTTCTCTAATCTCCGCTGACTTTAAAAGGAAATAATGAAAAAAAAAAAAACCACAGCAGYGCAGTAGTTACAAAGACTATAAAAAGTATTAATCCCTTCGGATATTTAATGCTTTTATTGCCTTGATAAATCAATCATGGCCAATAGATATCTGCCTTTTTGACAAAACAAATGAAAAAAAAAAACTTAAATGACAAATTCACATTAGCATTTTACAGAGTAATACCAATTTAAAAACTGTAATGACAAATACGTAATTAAATATGTCACCCCCTTTAAAGTGACTGTCCTTATACAACTCAGAGAAAAAAGTTTTGAAAAGTGCAAGTCAGAGGATGGATACAAAA
Organism: Austrofundulus limnaeus; assembly: GCF_001266775.1. Lineage (NCBI taxonomy): Eukaryota > Metazoa > Chordata > Actinopteri > Cyprinodontiformes > Rivulidae > Austrofundulus > Austrofundulus limnaeus. Next base: position 459,275 of record NW_013952568.1, on the reverse strand, counting down.
AAAWTTCCTAGGTACAAAATATTATGTCTTCTGGCTTATCATCAGTCTCGTTAATATCTGATTGATTCTTGGTTTTGTGCGCTTGTGGATCATGGCTGCTTCCTAGAAGCTGATTGGCTCTGGGGCATGCACCAGTCATGAACCCTGTATGGTTTTATATTCACCCTGTTTTCATTTGACTTCTATAACCACACCAAAAAGGAGAAAAAAKTCTGCTATATTTTCAGGTAAATATTTGGTAAAACAACTTAACAGTTAATAAGACATTTCTAAACAACACTAATAACTAACACAATGTACGACAGACAGGCATTATGAAGAGTTGTGAGTGCTGTGAAGTGCATCCTTCCCACATTGTCAGAAATAAATTTAGCTCTGGTTGAGCTCAGGAGGTTCCCTCCACACCCATTCCACTTTTTCCTCACTGTTTATAAAAGCACYGTCTGCTGTCTGAAGTGTAAAGTACATTATGTGTTGGCACGTCTTCCTGAACATTACACTGTTCTCTTACCACAATAATAGATTTGTAAAACATGTTTTTGTTGGTCATAAAAACTAAATGAGAGACTTAATGAGTGGCAAAAAAATTAAGGGTCTGGGAATTACAAAAGGTTTTCTACTTGGTAAAGGTCTTGTTACGTCTTCACCACTAAAACATGTGCTAAAACAACATCTACACTGCCTGGCCAAAAAAAAAGTCACCACCAGAACTAAAGGCCATACATATTTCGTTGGACTGTCTTTAGTTTTGATTATGGCAAGCATTCGCTATGGCATTGTTTGGAAAAGCTTCTGCAATGTCACAAGATTTATTTCCGTCCAGTGTTGCATTAAGTTTGCACTAAGATCTTGCATTGAAGATGGCAGAGTCTGACCGCTACACAAAACCTTCTCAGCACATCTCAAAGCTTCTCAATGAACTCTGTGGAGCCAATCCATGTGTGAAAGTGATGTCTCAWGCTCCCTGAACCACTCTTTCACAATTCAAGCCCGATGAATCCTGGCATTGTCATCTTGAAATATGCCCGTGCTATTACGGAAGAAACAATCCATTGATGGAATAACCTGGTCATTCAATATATCCATAATAACAATATTAATAAAAAATATAATAATTTTTTGGAACAGCAAATTTGTCTTTATGTGATGGAAAGGGGCTTCTACTGTAAATACGTTAGCAAAAACCTATAATGAAAAGTTCCCAGACTGCTTATAGATTTATCTCTTGACAAATACATTATTTTTATCACAACATTGGCAATTTTATCAACTTTAATTTCAGCCATATTTTATAGAAATCAGATAAGAAATGAGGGTGTTATGAATATTTTTGTGACAGATTGACGCGCATCCCGCATTGAAATTCTACCGTTTTGTTGACATGACTCAATGCATAGCAATGGCTCCTATGACGGCGCGTCGCTAGCTATAGCGGCTATAGGCGATGTCCAATCCAGTAACATAGATCAATGGCACAAACTGTTGCTGAACCTAAACCTGACCAACTGCAGCAACCCCACATCATAGCACCTAGTTAAATCCATGTGGTGACTTTTTTTGGCAGGGCAGTGTATCTACACCCTCAAAAGTGTAAACAAAGAGCCAGACGTGTGTGAGAAGAAGCAAACATTGATTAGTGTAGAAAGATTTGACTCACAGTAGTATGTCTACAAACTGAGTAGCAGCTTAAATCTATGACTTTGGTTGAATAAGTTCACTTTACAAGCTCAGTCTCCAGTGTCTTGACAGAACTCTGTATGAAAAATGATTACTTACAGAGTAGAAGAGGTCACAGACRTGTATGTTTTATCGTATGTATTTAGGCTGTTTCTGTGGTTAGCAGAGTCTTGAGCCATTTTTACTTGTACATTAGTAACTGCAAAGACGACTTTCTCTGGTGTACAGTAACATGTCTGTGGGGTGAACGGGCGCTTCTAAATAGATCTGAGGAGTGAGCACACACGGTTGTTTGTGCTGCTTTATCAGGTTTAGAAGACCATGACCTTTGGCAAACAAATCATGACCAGTTTATCTTTGATTCAAAGATGCAATAATACTTCCAGTGGGCATTCCTGATTTGTCACCAGGTAAAAATACAATGCTATCGGCCAACAACAGAGACAATTCAATTTCTCTTCTGGGCAGGTCTAGCTATGAAATTGCTCGCTTCTGATTGAATACTAATATTTCTACTATAACTCTGAAGCTGTGTATGGCTCTGCCTGCCCTCTGCTGAAACTCTCAGTTGCTTTGAGCCAAAATACCCACTGAATTTTATCATTTACCACTGTAGCAATAAAGGTGTAGTTTTAGCTGTGTTCTTGTTCAGACTTATGCAAAATATGCAAGGAATTTACAACGGACAATGACGAAAGCAATTAGCAAGAATGTGTGTAACAATTTTTCCAAGCAATGTAAAAAAAATCTGTTTGATTTAAGAAGATTTGACACAAACACTAAAAGTGAGTGAGTTCATCTTTGCATGACCTAATCTATAAAAATGATTAGGGGGTGCATGACAGTTATCGGCCTGATATCTGGGAATTATGACGTCATACTTATCGGTCCATTATCATAACAAACAGAACCGATAATATATGTACAAGTTTGCCAGCGCTGCTTTATTTTTATCCGTTTTGGTCAAGCCGCATCCCGTCCGACACGACCCGAGCAACGTTCAAGTTGCGTCAGAAAAAAACAACTTTCTCACTAGAACAATAATTAGAATACTCTGTGCTGAAAAACAACCAGTCATTTTAAGAATTATTTATATTATTTTACCAATTAACCATGTATCATACACACAAACTTTATAATTATAAAAATCGAAACATCTCCCAATTTTAGAACATGTAATGTCTGTTACCTCCTGAACGCAGCACAAAGTCTGTCTGCTAAAATGTTAACAACAACAAGCTAGCGTTCAAGATCGGGACTTAAATCATTTCTGATGCTTTTGACAAATCCAATAAAATTACCAGAGAGGACGCCAATCTCAAGCACTAACAATTGAAACGATGGAGCTTGACAAGCAGCCGTTCACCTTCACTAAAGACTGAAGCTTTTATCTCCTTTTTAGACACGGTTTACCATGCTGAATAGCCGCTGCCTCTGTGTGTCTTCCTGTAAGTATGATGCAGTCGTAATGCATTCACACTCTCAGAAGCACTGTTTCAGGTAGAAAAATATTTTAAATCATATATTAATAACAATAAAAACAAATGTACTTTGAATCTAACTAGTGTTAGTGCATTATCTGTTTTGAACTTGTGGAATGACTTTTTCTTTTTTGTTTAAATCTGAGATCAGTGTTAAAGGTCTTTTTTATAATTAATGTCCTTTATTTAAAAAGAGGGCCATTTGAGAAATTGTTTTGTTTGATATTCTTTAATAAATGTTTGTTTGCTAAGAGTTTATTTCAAATTGTATAATTTACAGTGTCATTTGGTTTTAGTGTTGTTTATCTTATGATCTTACCCATTTTGGACTAGTCTTATCTCGGCATGTTATCGGTTATCGGTATCGGTTCTTAAAACAAGTTATCGTGCATCCCTAAAAATTATCATGACTAAAAGAGCAAAAACTTTTGCAATATACCAGTTGCTGAATTATTATTTTTTTAATTATTGAGAAAGAAGAGAAATCAGTGCACGGACATTCTACCAGCTGAAAAAGAAAATGTTCCTTGACCTGAAGGGTAGGTGACACGGTGGTTAGGCTAATGCCATGAACCAGTAATCTATGCTGTGCTGTATTTCCATGGAAACATGTGTGCCATTAAATACAGTAGATAGCAGGGTGCGCCTTTCATGCTAAAACCCTCTGAGTCACACAGACGCAAAACACGAACGTCTGTCATCACAGAACCGGATTGCACAACATCATTAGCAGTTTGCCAGCCTGAGCTGGAGCTAAACTAGCCATCATCTTGACCCTAAAGCCACAGACCAGTCCACGGCTAAAAGGACACGAACGTAAAAACTCCACTTCTTCTACTCTTTTATTTGATTTTCTTAATTCACATTTCTTCCATTTCTCCCTGATCCTTAAATAGTTGTAATGGCTCTCTTTTCGARTGGCTCTCTTCTCTTTTTGATCCAATTTTCTGAAATCTCACACTTCCAGCCAGCTGGCATCAACACACAAACCTTTCCTCCATCAGGGCACAGTGTCAGGGGCAAGAGGGCAAGAGCACCCAAGACACAGAGAGGGAGGTGTGTGCACTTAMAGCAAGAATCAGTGAAGAAATAAGAAGAGAGACTAGGCAGGTAAAACATAGAGAAGACAGGTTAAGATAAAAGAACTTGCAAGCCACAAAAGAAAAGAAAAGAAACAAAAAGTAAAGAAAAACAACACAAGACCAAAAGTCATAAGTGAATAACAAAGGTTGACAGGTGGTGTTTCTTTAACTTGCTCTTCCTGTTCACCTCTACTCATTTCACCCTGTTGTTAAGCTGCTGTCATATATTCATTACCATTCATCAGGAATCAGCATGCATTCATGCGTCTTGTCTTCTCAAAAATCACATTTAGTACGACAACCATCTTCATTAAAAAGGCAAACATAAACACAACAAAAACAAAGATGACAAGAAAAAAAAGTTTTGCACATGAAGAAGGCACAAGTACCCCAAAAAGTCTTATTTTTTAAAAGCAATTTGAAGTCATTTACTTAATAACTCCTAATGCAAACATTTAGACATAACATTACTGACATACGTCCAGTTATGTGCTTTTAATAACTGGTTAGATTTAGCAGCGAGACCAGGGTATTTGGTCAAATTTAGAGTGCTTAGAAAGTGAGACTTTGTTTACAATGCAGCCAAAAATCTGCCAAAGCTACACAGTTCTCAAAAAAATTACAGCAGTTTGGCAGAAAGGTTTGATATGGGCTTTTTTTTTATTTATTTATTTATTTTGCATTTCACACAACATATTTTGCGGCAGACTGAAGGTCAGCTCAACCAATTCTCACTGTAAACAGCTGTCTGATACAAAAGGTGATGCTGTGTAAATGTATTTTTTTAAATACTGTTGCATTTGAGTAAATCTAAAACATATTTTTTGAGGTTTGAGATGTTAGATGGCAGAAATGCACTCTAAAACAAGTCCCTGTATAACTAACTGTTAGCTTGATTCCTCTATTAGAAATTCTCCCTGTTTTTCCAAACTGAGATTCTTCTGACTTCTCTCTAATGTACGTGAATTAGTGCAAACTTCACTTTGTGGGGGAAAAAAATCCAGGATATCTCTATAAAAGGTTATAAACAAGCAAGAAGATGAGTTTGACTTTTTTTCTGCATTTTGGATTGTTTTCCAGTCATTGCCCATCTTATGTTTAATACATGAAATTTATTGGATTGCACTATAAATTGTACAATCACAACAGAAAAACATTAAGTCAGTCAGTTTGTAACCAGGACTTCCTGTGGCCAGTTAACCTAAATAAAAAATGTGAACATACAAAGAAGAAAAAAATAAATATTTTCTGATTTAAAAAAAAAAGCGTTGCTAAAATAGCTCATCTGCCAATCTGCCAAAAACACTTAAAAATATAACCACACATCCTGATTTTTAATGAACCCATTGAAACTCCAGGACCACCTGCTCGTGATCATCATTACCAGATGGAGTTTCMTCCACTGTGTCTCCAAATGCCAGTTTGATCACATGATATCATACATGAGTCAGGTAATGCTCTTTGAGTCATATCCAACAGAACTGAGCAATTAAATCCAGGGATAACTACAATAAAATAAACAAGAACCGCAGTAGGAAGACAATCATTTTCAAACTGCGCAGAAAACCTCACCTTGGGCTCCATGGAGATGAAACTGTGGCGACCACGGCTGGACGAMGTTGATCTCTTGATTGTCCGACTGTGGTAGAAGTGATAGTGGTCTTTGAGGTCCCCAATCTGCAAAATATGAAAATAAATAATGAAGATAAAATAAGGATATTTAGCTCTCAGTATAACCATGTCACTGTGTGTTTGATGTTGTGCTGCAAAGTAAATGTACAGTAAGACTGATCATGAATTATGAATAAACATTATTTGAAGGGCTGGAGCAATTGCAGTTTTCTGGCCGATCACTGATCTTTAAAAAGCCTGACCTGATTCCGATTTTGGCCGATCCCCATTTATTTTATAACTGACACTGTCAGGTGTTAAGGTCACAAAACACCTTAAACGTTCCTACCTTATTTTATTGAAAAACATTGAACAAAACCCTTGAAACAATACAAACTTGTTTTAACTGGACAACAGCCCTCTCTCACAGCAGAGGCAAAGGAGAGAGTGGCTGATTTTCAGACCTTTGCGGAGGTGGATAAGATCATCCGATCACCCAAAATTAAGAAAATTAGGGTTGGTTTATCTGTGCACCCCTAATTATTTAAAAAGTTTGTTATAACTGATCATTTTCTATGCACAAATATTTCTTGTTTCTTGAAACCAGAAGACAAAATGTGGGAATAAAAAAAGTTAAGCTAAAAGAGATTAAGACTGGAAACCAGTCAAACATACAGAAACACAATCAAAGCCTTTCCATGACAGAGAAAATGAGGACAAACGATGACAGACAGACAGTAAGCTGCTGGACGGCGATTAGTTTTAATAATTGATTAAGACCATTCAATCCCTCAGATGATCAAACTGTCATGGCTGCCAGGAGTCCAGTGACGCATCGCTGATCCAACGCCACAGAACCCATTAGATCAGATTTCAACTACTTTTCAGACACAAATTCATCAACTTACACACCAATAACTAAAGTAACAAGTAAGCTTTGCTTTTTACAACCTTTATCACAGCAAAATGTCTTTATCTCCTACCTTTGATCCTTCATTATAGCACAAGGGCTGGAGTTGTTATCGTAGTTATGAGCACAAGCCATCACAGACATATGCAGGCACTTTTACAGTCTACAGATGTTATCCAAATCCAACATGAATTACAACTTCTGCAGGAAAACTGGCTAAATGGAAACTTGTGGGAGTTAATATGGGACTGAAACACTCGTACATCGTTTGTTTAGGATGTTTTGTTTCTCTGGTCTCGTCTGTTTATATCAAACAACAATTTGAAAAAAAACACACTCTGCAGGGCTCTATAAAGTAAAGTGTTAAAAGAAGTGTGCATAATTTATACAATGTATTTTTAACTTATTATAAAACCCTGCAATGTCTGCACCTATGTGACGTTAACTTGATTAAGATAGCAAAGATAGGTCTAGGGCAGGGCTATTCAACTGGTGGCCTGTGGGCCACATCCGGCCCATGAGTGACCAAAGTTCGGCCCGCCAATCGGTTCATTCATCTCTTAAGCTCAAACCCCCGGTTTTCTACTTTAATTACTTTAGGTTCTTTTAGTTTAACATAGACATGATTGGTATCTACAGAAACGGCAGAATCTTGGCTACAAGCTGGTAAAAAACAATTTCTATGAACACTCAAGACAGTTAAAATTACAAACAGTTGAAAATTAAACTACCGAAGTGAAAATAAAATTGGTTTAAAAAGTTGGCAAGTCAGAGATGTCAAAATAATGTGTGTGTTAAATATGAGGCATAATGTGTTATTTTTGTTTTTGTTGTTTAACTATCACTACTTTTACATGGGGTTCTGTATTTTGTATTATGATTAAATACAGTAAAATAAACTACTTCAAAGGTGACAGATCTTTGTAATACTTGGTTTATTTACATAATGACTTTAATTGCTGGATGTTCGGCCCCTCAGCTGTTGGCCTGCAGTAACTGTGGCCCCCGGAGCAATTTAGTTGAATAGCCCTGATCTAGGGTGTAAAAACACAAAAAACAGAGAACATAAGATTTTTAGAAATCATAACATTCCCAAAATATATAAAAAATAACATTTAAGGAACTAAAGCGTCTGAGAACACAACAAGACAATATATTAACAAAAGGGAATTTAGGAAATGATCAATTTGCTAACAATTTTTCATGCTTGCGTTTATATTCTCTGGTTTCTAAAATGCTTTTTGTATGTTTGTCTAGTTTTGCAAGTTGTTGCAATGTTTGGAGCTTCGGTTTACATTTTATGAAATGTTGCATTTTTGATTTTATACAGCTGTTTTTCTAGGTAGTTGTTTTATAATTTTCTGCACTTTTGTATATTCTTGCATTTTTTGTAGCTTTTTCTCTTAAATTTGATTGTGTCTTTACCCAAACCTTGTACATTTAGCTCGAAAAATAATACGAAGTTTCACATCAACCCAAACTGTACAAATAATCTCTCAAACTGTTATTGATCCAAGTGTTTACCATTCACGACTGGCTCCAGATTACGACCAGTAGCTCTCAATGAGTCCCACATCCTCTCCCATCCCTTCAAAAACACCAATTTGGACAGATACCAACGTCTGGGGCCTTGTCAGCTGATTTAGACTCAATGTGGGCCAGTGTCTTAGTCTGGGAAGGGGGCTCCATGGTTAAGAGGATTACCCAGAATTCCCCAACGAGGTGCTCTAGTACTCCATGCCAACTTATTTCATCCGTCCATCGTCCCTTCTTTCACTCCTTCATTCTAGCATCTCCCAGTGTGTGCTCATCTTTGTCCGATTTTTCCTTTTCCCAACCCCGTCAAGACGACTATGTTGTCCCTGTTCTGCATCATTTTCCTCCCTCTCCCTTTTCTCTCACTTTAATTTCTTACACKCTTAAAAATATATACATATATATATTCTCGTCTCATGTTCAAAATAAACAAAAATAACTTTAAAACCCTTGAAAAAATGAATTTGTCTATAAACACAAGTGCKGCGCTGATTAGCAGGGTGGGGAGTTGATGACAGAGTTCACATTAACCAGAGTGTGCTGTTAACACTCCCATGGGAGTGACCCCTCAAACCAGGAAGTGAAGCAAAACTCTTGTCTATGTATGAGGTGTCAAAGTCCAATGAACGCTACATATTGAAATGGAAATTAGGGCGAACGTGGGGGTTGGGGGCGACACTCTACGAGGGAATTCCTATGGGTGGGTGGAGGGGGGGGTGTATTTAAGGGGCGAGGGGGATCCGCACATTAGCTGCTGTCAAAGGGAAGGGATAAACGAGGCCATTAAGGCCTGCTCTCTGGGGGAGTTTGGTGGGTGGGCAGGCTGGGTAAGGTGGAAGTGGAGGGGTGAGGGGGTTCAATAGCTGTTGACTAGGCTACCCCACAACAACCTGTCAGAATGCCCCCTCCCTCTCCATGTTCGGAGCTGTCTGCACACTGAACGCTGGCAAGTGCAGGCATGAACCATGTATGTTAGTTGTACTTTGAGTACGTGTGTGTAGTTTCATGCGGCTCCTTTCTTTTGATTGCACATCACGGTCCTGTGCACTCGGTCAAAACATATTTCCACGAAAACCTGGTAAGCTCTCCTCTCGTCCACGTGCTTGAAAGTCATTTTCAAGTAGGATAATAAGCAAAAGGCCCTAGCTTTTTAGCCTGAGGTGACAAATCCCATGAGTGCTGTAGGGCCCGAGGCTGTAGGATCATAACTGTAAACAAGCCACCATATAAAGTTACTTTCACAGGAATGTGAGTCATTTATTTCACAATCTTTCTTGAGAATGTTCTGTCAAAACTGGGAAACTTGTCAAATCATGTGAGCATGATGTTACAGATGCACACCACTAAAGAAGAAAAGGGGAGACTCTGATTGAAATCCTTCAGCTGAAGCTGTAGATGTGTCAGAGAGGGGAACCTGTTTCAGGTCGTCTTCAGAAGTCCCTGATCTGACACCAAACCCAGGGGACAGCTGTGAGGCTGATGGTGAGTTCACGGTGTCCCAAAGCTGTCTCTGTGGAAACCCAGAGGAGAGAAGCACCTGTTGTGCCATCCTGCTCCCAGCCACGTCTTTGTTTCCCTGCAGGGTCACAGAGAGCCACGGAGCAGAGGGTCCGCGAGCTCAGGTCGGGTCTAAAGTCCGGACCGGTGAAGGACAAATRAACACAAACGAGCAGTAACTTTTTTGTCAACAACAGTGACTTACCTGTCCCATGTTCCTATAGCCATATTTCTGCGCTATCTGCTCGGCCACCTCGGGTCCCCCGGCTATCCTGACCGCCCAGTGGTTGGTGTAAATCCGAGCTTTGCACGGCGGGGACGCGAAGCCGAGACTGAGCACCAGGACGCAAAGAAAGCTCCTTCTCCAGGCGGCGTTGTGGACCATCTTCTCCTACTTTTAACCCGACTCTTCTTCTTTTTCTCCTCCTCCGCCTCCTCAGCCGACYAGGCAAACAACCAAACTTCTCTTCTCGCCAAGAAAGACGCTCATAGAAGCACAATTATCCGGGCAAAGAGCAAGGGGAAAAAAATTAAAAATAAAATAACACTGAGAGGGAGAAAGAGAGGGAGAGCTGCGAGGAGGAAAAATACACCTTATCTTCAAACCTCTGCTTTCCACATGGGAGAGTTGGAAGTTCGTGTACCCTCTCTCTCTCTCCCTCTTTTTTTTTCCACGGAGGACGAGGAGGAAGTGTGTGCGTGCGCCCGTGCGTGCTCACGCGCAGGTTTTTGGTGTTGTGCGCGCGCGCGCGCGGAGCTCCTCAAAGCTGGTTTCTCTTCTCCCACCAACAACTCGGATGTTGGCCCGTTCAGCTCATCATGCTTTTTATGTGGCGAAATGGCTACAGCGCCTCCCCACAAATAACTAGCTGACACTCGGGAGAGTAGAAACAACTAAAGCCGCGGGGTTTCCCTCACGAGCTCCGCTGGGTCTTAAAAACACCCCGTTTGGATCCGTCTCGTGCGCTCGTCGCCCGGTGTTGTGCCGAGGAGGAGGGGGRAAAAAAAAAACAAGAGGTGCGTTTTTTTTTAAACACAACACAGATGACTGACACACGCAAATCAAACAGGGGTCAAACTTATTTATACTGGTCAACTTTCAAGTTCCCCCCAAAAAATTAAAGTTAGGTTAAGTTTTATTCCTGGTTGGTGCAATATGTTGTTGTTGTTTGTTTTTTTTTTTTCTTAATTTTGTCATAAAAGTCAAGTTTGCTCAAATTCTCAGGCCCCCTAAGTACCCAGGTTTTTCCTTTTTCAATTCCCCCACCTATTTAAGGAATAGAACCTCAAAAATATAAAAAAAAAACATTGATTTTTTTTAACAATTAAGAGTTAAAAACATTAATTTATATTTTATTTAAAATAAAAAATATAAATAAAATTAAAATGTAGCTCCTCTGAATAAGGACAACCAGACCAGTCTACAACCAGTGTTCTCAAAAAAAGATGGAGATTCTCAGGAGGTTGTGTTCATAGATATATTTTTAATCAAAAATTAATTAAATAATTTAAATAATTATATAATAAATATAAAATTAGGCAGTACAGTGGCACAGTTGGTAGAGCAACATAAAGCCTGTAAGGAAGAAGATTGCTGGATCAACTTCCTGGGTTGTGTCTACATATTCTCCCTGTGCATGAGTGGGTTTTCTCCAGGTACTTTAGTTTTCTCTCCAAAATCATATTTATTAAAACTAATATGACATTAAAAAAAGAAAAGAACTTAATAGTTTGGGATAACACTACAGTAGAAATAGTTTGTAACTGTGCTTGTTTTAGGCTTTATTTCCAGTTTTGCATTTTTATAATTGTGGTTTTTCTTCACAAAAGTTAACATCAACAAACAAATAAAACTTTTATCATACATAGAAGAGGTGATGGCTTTAAATTTTAAAAGGTTTGTTCCTTGTAAATGGTTTTAAATATATAAATGTATATA
>NW_013952568.1:417566-446047 GCF_001266775.1 Austrofundulus limnaeus | reverse complement strand
ACAAACAAACCATTCACTCTCTCACTCACACCTAGGGACAATTTAGAGTTATCAATTAACCTAACAGTCATGTTTTTTTTTTTTTTTTGTTTGTTTGTTTGTTTTTTGGTCTGTGGGAGGAAGCCGGAGTACCCGGAGCGAACCCATGCATGCACAGAGAGAACTTGCAAACTCTACCAAGAAAGGTCCCCGAGCCGGGATTTGATCCGGTGACCTTCTTGCTGAGAGGCATCAGCTCTACCAACTGAGCCACCGTGCCGCTTAAATGCATATTTATGTGCAATGAAATACAGGACTGAAGAAATGAGCAGAATATTTATAAGTGCAAACAGCACAAAATGAACACATCTGTCTTATTTTGTCTACAATACAGCAGGCTTTACAGGAAGAATTTTTTGTGAGCTTTTCTCACCCATGTTCAGTAATAAATGTACTGATTTACAAACTTCCTATTTTACTGACAAAAAGGTATCTGCACAGTGAAACAGTTGGTTAGCATTGTTGCCTCATGGCATAAGAAAATCACATTTGAAACTTGCCTGAGGACTTTCAGCTTTGTATGTTCTCCCCATGCATGTGTGGATTTTCTGCTCCTTTGGTCTCTCACTGTCCGCGCATTTTAGCTGACTTGAAAATGCATAATTACCCTAAAGGGGTATGTGTGTGTGTGTGTGTGTGTGTGCTTGGTTGTTTGTCTATATATGTGGCCCCTGGCACATATAAATACACTGAGGGTGCACCCTGCCTGTCACCCAGTGACCGATAGGCCCCACATCCACACAACCCTGCACAGTCATCAGGACAATACAGAAAAATGAAGATATGAAAGAACAAACAAGTTGCAATAAAAAGATCTAGGTATGTGAACGTATGCATTTTTCAGGTTGTGCTATTTTTCTGAGTGTTACCAAAAGACATGTTCAGTTCTTGTGACATGATCCAAACTAGGATTTAACTCCAAAAGGTCCACGGCTGAACAAGAGGACGGATCACGTTTTGGATACTGCTGAGCTTGCTGTAGAATACAAGCTTTGTCAAGTCTCTGGGACAATATTGACACAGACATACCAAAATAAAGTTGAGTAAACTATGACCTCCACCTTTCACTATCCACCAGAAAACAGCAGCAAACATACAGGGGTTAGACAAAAAAAACTGAAACACCTGTCATTTTAGTGTGGGAGGTTTCGTGGTTAAATTGGATCAGCCTTGTGGCCAATCTTCATTATTTRMACATTGAGAGCAGAGTGTGAAGGTTCAATTAGCAGGGTAAGAGCACAGTTTGGCTCAAAATATTGCAATGCACACAACATTATAGGTGACATACCAGAGTTAAGAGGACAAATTGGTGCACKTCTTGCTGGTGCATCTGTGACCAAGACAGCAAGTCTTTGTGATGYATCAAGAGCCACGGTATCCAGGGTAATGTCAGCATACCACCAAGAAGGACCAACCACATCCAACAGGATCAACTGTGGACCCAAGAGGAAGCTGTCTGAAAGGGATGTTATGGTCTAAAACCAGGTGTTTCAGGTTTTTTGTATAACCCCTGTACCTGACAAAAATACGCCTTAACCTCTAAAAAAAAAAACATTTCAATTATTCTGTTTGGACACTATTGTGTGGACTGACATCCTTTTATAAGTTGATTAATTGGATTGAGATAGCTTGTCATCTACTGTTCCCTTGAACATGGACAGAAATTGAGTGTTTACCACTTTCACACTTTTGGGACACTTTAAGCAGTGAAGCTTTAAAGGAGATGCCCCTCCATTGCAACGCAGACCCCAGCTAAGTAAATGCTGTCATTACAAATTGTGCCTGGTATTATCTGCAGTTGGGCCATTCATTCATTCATTCAAAGCCTTTGTTGATTGATGGCTTTTTGTTTTGCACAGATTTTTCCACAGATACAGTATCTCTRTGCACAGCAGAAACTCTGTTCTGCATTGGGACACAAGTGAAAATCAGCATAATTGCACTAATTGCAGACAGTTTCTTGTTGAACGGAGCCCGCTGTTATATTTCACAACAGCTACAGGAATAGGAGCATCTCATAGACTCCAGATGGAGAAGAAAGAGAATTAAAAAAAATACAGCTGATTCAACTGGGAGGAATGGTTTGCTTTAAAAAAAAAAAAGCATTGACAAAATAAGATGACTCAATTCAGCAGAAATACATTTCATAAGTTCCCACATCTCAAAGCAGCAGGTCATTCAGGTTCTCTATGTTTTAGGATGTCCTCCTGCCTCACAGCTCCTCGTGTTTCTCAAAGGAGTGAACTTTATGAACCCCAGCAAAACGTCTTTGTCGACATCTGAGCGGTCATAAGTGTCAATAAACACTCTTAGGGGCATTCCTGTGTCTCAGTGAAATAACAGAGTGAATCATGTGTTTACATCAGTTTGAGTAAAAGTCACAAAACTGATCTGCTTTTTGAGAAATTAAAACGAAATAGTTTTTTTATCAAAGACATAGCTAATTTGCTAACTTGCTAGTTTAAATCTGATATGGCATGATATTCTTGCATCATCAAGAAGGATATGAAACACAGAACGTGTCTTTCTGATGCTCATTGGTTCTTGTTTAAATTTTTCCATCGTGGCTCSCCTGCTCTGCTATCACGATGTTCTCATCTCCGTGATGACTCTGCCCCCACTATTTTCTCTACTTTTATTGTGTCATGTACTTTTCCGTTCCCTCAGGTCCTTCCTTTGGCCCACCACTCTGGTATCTGTGCGCCTCTGTGGGTGGGCTCAAAGGGGAAGCTGGGGTTGGCCTTTTATCTACACTTTGACTTTTGACCTCGTTGCTGCAGGCTCCTGCGCTTAATCCACAATAGCACCTGCCACTCACTGAATTTCACTTATTTCTGCTCTACATTGAATTCTGCAGTAGAGCATCGTTTTGTCTTCTTTTCTTATCCTCTTGTTTTTATCTGCAAGATTTTAGGGTTGTATAGACATTGTTCTGGGACTCCACAGACGCTCGATTTTCAGTAAGCACAGTATTTTTTCTTTAAATAGATACAAGAGCCCTGTGGTTTGAAAATATTTTTTTCCTTTGTCCTCATTTAGTAGACAGTCACCAGCAAATCCCAGAAACTAATCAAATAATGCATGAACAATGCTTACCATTTAAAGTCTAGGCCCATTATATAAAACACAGCATTCTTCTCTGGCTTTTTATCCTGAATTTGAATTGCTTAGTCTTTTAACAAAAGGTCAATATCAGTTTAATGTGAATTTATTATGGAAAAATAACTCCTTAATATAAGGATTCACCTCATAATTTCATTCACGAAGCGGTATATTTATACTGCCACCTGGCGGTGACTGGTAAAACTACATAACAGCAGCAAAACTGGGACTGCTGAAACAGACCATTAAACTCATCAGTGACTATTGATCCAACAGCCAAGTTCACCTTTTTGGTCTTCAAAAACTTTTACATTTTWTAAAGAGCAACTATAATACCTGCTTAACACAGTTTTTCTAAATATAAATAAACCCTATTAGGGTTTGTTAACCCAAAAACGTCTGGTCAAGACACAGAGTGCCTCACAATTAACATAAAAATGAAAATAAAAAAATTTTGCTTGCCCTTCATATATTCATTTTATTCTGCTAAGCTGTGTATTCTTGTTTTTCCTACATCGTGGGGACAATTTTCCCAAAAAAGCAGCCTTGTGGGGACTAAACATGCATCGTGTGGATCAATGCCCGGTCCAAATGCAAATTACAGGTGGGGTGGGGTTCGGTTTAGGACAWAGGTTTAAACTGAGTTTAGGTTAGTTTTAGGGTGTG
Organism: Austrofundulus limnaeus; assembly: GCF_001266775.1. Classification (NCBI taxonomy): domain Eukaryota; kingdom Metazoa; phylum Chordata; class Actinopteri; order Cyprinodontiformes; family Rivulidae; genus Austrofundulus; species Austrofundulus limnaeus. The sequence continues at coordinate 442,240 of NW_013952568.1, read as the reverse complement.
TACCCTAGGGTAGGTAACTGTGAGTTTTATCTTAGGGTAAATGGAAAAAAAATTAATGGAAGTCAATGTACAGTCCCCACGGGGATATACAAACCAGACCTGTGTGTATCAACTTCATCTTTTGATGATTTGTGAAAAAATTTGTACGCTGAAATGAGTTGGCCTCCTCATTTTACTCTATACACTAAACTATTAAAATGCCTCAAGTTTTCCTTATCACATGTAATCAGCAATGACTGATAAGTTTTAATATACAAGAACTTTAGGAAAGAAAGCTAGGTAAATATTTATTTAAAAAAATACATTTATAGCCATCTAAAGTCCATAAATGAATATTACAAGCAGTTCTGCTCAAGACAAAAACATGCATCAATAAAACACAAAAAGACATGGATCAGAGCTCAAAGTGCTCAGAACTTTATTTAGAGAGAAATGATGGTTAAAATTAAATATAAAATTTGGTTGGGCAAGTCGGTTTTTAAAAAGATGTCAAAACAGAGTGGGTAGCGTCCAGAAGAGGGAGGAGGAGGGAAACGTGAAGATATAAAATTAAGTTAAAGGGAGATGAATTTGACCATTTTAGGAGTCTTGTACAAAATAAAAAAAGAGAGACAGATGCAGTTAATTATAAACCCCACCCCCACCTGAAAGCGTCCTCATATGCAATCAGTGCTACTGCTTTCTCTTTAAAAAAATCTGATTTATAACCCCGCATGCTCAATAATGCAACATCTTTTTCTGCAGTTTTGAAAAAAAAAAGGGTAAACAAAAGTCCTTCAAAAATAAAATGCAATAACCACATTTCATGTTCTACTATTACATATACAGTATATATATATTTATATATATAAATACATACATAAATATCTTACATGTACAACCAATTCTGAAAAGAGGGGCAAGAGAGAACCCAAAAGACTTATGAGGACTTGGGGAGGTGGGGAGAGCAGAGATGCTCATTGTGTGTCTGTTTGCTTTGTTTTGTTTGTTTTAGCTTTACACACACACACACACACACACACACACACACACACACACACACACACACACACACACACACACACACACACAGCCTTATGGTGGAGAGGAGAATGGAAAGCATTCCTCAGTTTGCCCAGTATGGAGAGCTGCCGTAGCTGGACTTGCTGCCTTGGGTTTTCTGCTGCATACTGCTGGACTGATTGCGTTGACCAGGACCACCCTGCAACCAACCAGAGGTTTCAGAGGTTAATTTAATTTGCCTTTTCTACAGCCCCATTTAACAGAGGAACCTGTTGTGTCCAAATTCTTAAATATATTTGTCAAATTATTGGCCTGTGAGGTTGATGTGGTCAGTACATTTTCTAAATCCAGAGAGCTTTGCAGWTAGACAATTTACTATTCTAACAAGGCATGCTCCATTTACCTGTCCATCCTGTGTGAGATGATGGTGCAGTAGCTGGGAGTGGGGTTGTTGGTGTGGAGGCAGGATGTGCAAGAAGGGTGCAGGGGCATAGCCAGGTGCGCCCCCGGGGTTCATCGGCCCTGTCCCTCCCAGCGCTGAAGGCAGGCTGAAGGGAGGAGGCGTCCCTGTGTGGAAGCCTTGCTTGTCAAATGACTGAGGAGAACACAAAACATTATTATTAATAGTTATTATTATAACTGTACAGTAATAAAAAGGCATGGAGCAAAATAAGTTTATAAATTTTGTTCCCAAAGTTATTCAGCCTTTATTAAAGTCTAAATGTCTTTCTCTGGACATTGGTGGATTATTTCACTCATTTCCAGTCTACTCCCTGTACCTATTTTCAGTAAAACCTCAATGCTGCCTTTTTTAATGCTCAAGCTATTAAATCAAATGATTGGACCTGAATTGAAGGAACAAACTGGATTTGTGATTAACAGAAAAATATGCAAATATCTGCATCTTCAGGCAGCCTGTTTCAAAGACACATACTGTAGTTCTTTACCATTTCTTGGTTAGTTTTGCCAAAAATGACAGCCTGCAAGGGTCGACGAGCATAAAATGTAATCCAACCAATCCTTTTGAACTTTTCAACCAGAGTTAAAATAATGTCCCACTTCAAATTTCTACAGATGTATTATCTATAATTCACAAAGCACTGCCGAGATCTAAAAACTCTGTTAAACATAAACAGCAGAAATAAACACACCTGTGTTTTGCCGTATATGGAACCTCCCATGTCAGGAACTCCACCACTGGTACCTGATCCTGTCAATCCTGTTGTTGACAGGAGAAGAAAAAAGAGGCAGAGGAACAGGAAGAAAAAATTATTAGAGAATTAAAGGGATATCAAGTGGTACATGAAGTAGTTAATGGAATCTTAACACCGACACTTCTGACAGTTAATCCTAAATATCAATTTTTGTGTGTTAGTGTTAAAGGTGCCAGCCAGTAGGAAAAAGCATAGTAAGTGAGGAGCTGCAGAGGCGTGTCTTAGTCTTTCCTATCCTTTAGCATGCACTACTCTGTCAACATGTAATCACAGGCATGCATAAGCACTACTGTCTCCACAAAACTCAACTGTTGTAAGTAAAACAAATTATCTTCCCCAGGAAAATATGAAGTATGAAAACCTGTGTTGTTCTGTATGCAGACGTGTTTTAAGTACCTTTCCCTGGGCCGCTGCCCGCTGACTTGGCCTGTGACTGGGCAGAACCTCCATACCCTGCCTTATTGTATTCCCCACCGTGGGCTTGAGACAGGTCATCAAAGGCTGAAGGAGGAAGAACAGTACAGAGGAGACGGAGGAGGAGGAAGAAAAGAGATGAGAAACAGATGGGTGAAGAAGAAAAGGGGGATATGAAGAGAAGACAGAGCAGGAGAGAGATAGTAAGGTAACCTGTCTACAATGGCAGCTGTGTATATTGAGCTGTGCCCAACTTCAGCAGTAGGTTTTAGCTATGCAAGCAGCATAAGCAAATTAAAAAAACAGACCTACTCCCGCCACACAAACACAAACATGCAGCAAGTTTTCTCCCTTTTTCACTCCTATTACTCATATTTTGCCCCAGACTTTTTCAAGTACAGCTATCTCTAGAGGCTAAATGTCAAATTAGTAACATCTTCAATTAAACACTTRAGAATTTATTTATTATTGTTTACAATGGGAGAAAATGTGCTGTAATAAATACAAAGCATGCCAGAAAGGACCTCGTCGTTCTGTCCTTGCCATACCTGTGCCATATGCGTGCTGCCCATAACTGGGCTGATGCTGTTGGTGGTACTGACTGGAGGGGTTGGCCAGGCCCATTGCAGGCTGCTTGGCAGAAGCTGGAGGCACAAAGACCGTTGGGCCATACTGAAAGGCTGAGGGAACCCCAGGCATGCCGGCGTAGTATGGCAGACCTTTGATGTAGTAAATAAATCAAAATGTATTAAGCTATGTGGAAATCAAATGAATGCAGTTCAATACAAAGCAGTTTTGTCTCCTTACCAGTGTATCCATAGCCAGGCGGTAGGCCAGGGTTGAGGAAGGCCTGGTTCTGTGTCTGCTGTCCCTGGTTCTGGTTCTGCCCTTGACCTTGTGTCCCTGCCTGCTGTGTCTGTTGGGGCTGTGACTGAACCCCAGCCGTAGACAAGCTGGTCGGGGGTGCCGGTGGAGAAGAGTCATTCCTGCCAAACTTTGTTGCCTCACCTGAATGAAAAAAATATTGGTAGAAAATAGGCCTGGGCGATAAAACGAAAAATAACAAATACCGACATTTATGTCAATAACMGACGACATTTTGCCCATGTCTGTATTTTTGGTATTCAAAAAATGAGGAAAAGAGAAACCTGCTCGTTTTCTGTTGCAGTCTCAAGACGCCCAGTCTGATACAGACGTTGCGTTCAACAAATCAAACGAACCCCACAGCTTACTTTATCCAATCAGAGCAGAGCAGGTCTTTCTGATGTCGGTGAAGCAGTCAGGATAAACACCAGTCAGCCTTCAGCTCCTGTCCTGAGCGAGCAAACCCCCGTCCTCTCTCCACACTTTGCTCCCGAGCTACCCGAGACGTTTGGTATCTAAAATCTAACACACTATAAGTTTAYGTGTTCAGAGCTTCGTTATCGAGCTGATTATGTCCAGCTTTGCTTGCGTGATCAAACTCCTCTCCTCGATGGCGCTGTTATGGGAGCACGTCGAGGTGCACACAAACAGGAGACAGGAGTTGTTCTGAGAGAGCCGTTGTTTCAACTCTTCTAATGAAACAATATTAACTCTAACAGATAAACATTTCTTTGTCCCATATTATAGAAAAGATGAGTCTCCGCTTAGTGTTACCCCCACTCCAAAAAAAAAAAAAAAAAAACGCGCTATGTTCCCACTATGTAGTTTATCATAAACATCAAATTTCCTTCTTCACAATAAAACTTGCTTATATTTAGAACCATACTGTGACTAAACTGCTCTGTGGTTCAATAAATGAACAAATATGAAGAATAAATAGTATTAAATGACTACATGAGCTCTTTAAATAATATAATCTTTTTGAAAGAAATACTTATTTTAATAGAGAAATCTGTCAGTCTAACAAATAAAAAATGTATTTAAGGTATTTTGTGCAGTACAAAAGGCATATTTTTTTAAATATAAAATTATACATAATGTGTTTGTTTGCACTGAATATTTACAATATGGAGATGGTTAAATATTTGTTTCACTATATCTGACTGTCTTGCCAAAATGTTTTTTTAAATATTAAAAACACTAAAATGACAAATATAAACTACAGATAAGCTGTTCAAAATCTAAACTGTGTACTTTGACTAAGAACATGGACACTGTATTATAGTGTTATGACTATACTATACCATGTATTTGTGTGTGGTGGGGGTGGTAAGAGTTATCGTGCATTTATCGTTAGAGGTGAATTGGTCAATATATCGCAATATTGATTTTAGGCCATATCGCCCAGCACTAGTAGAAAACATGAAAAATGAAGGAAGATGTGGAATAAAAACTGGGCTCAAGTCCAATAGTAGCAGTTTTTTAAATGGCTACAATTCCTGCTGCAATATTCACAAAAAATGCAAAAAAGACTCTGTAAAATATAAACAAATGGATTTGAATGGACACCGAATTGAATAAAAATATGGAGTAAACTACTAAATCAGACAAACAACAAAATTTTACTTACCAGAGTAAGGATTATTGGGCAGGCCATCTCTTCCAGGCATTGGAGCCGTAGCACCAGGGAATGTCACACCATAGAAGTCATGCTACAGAAACAAACAAGTAAATAAATAAATCATGATGCAGAATATTTGTCCATGGAAAAAAACTGAAGTGTCAAACGTTTAATCTATTGGTACTACATGTTAGTGTTAAAGACAAAATGAAATTACATTTATACAGTATGTATATACAGTATATAAAAAAACCATCACGAGGCTGTTTAGTTTTTAAATCTGACTAACAGACTTACCAAAGGGAGGCGAGACTGCAACATCTGCAGGTCTTCGTATCCATAGATCTGCTGTTGAAGTGAAGAAAACAAATGATCTTTAAAAGCCTGTGACATGAATATACTTTAAATACAAAAAGTAAAAGAAAAAACATCTTTATTTTAAAAACAGTGGCATAATACACATGATTTTACCCATTTAGTCATACAAGTGGCATATTTTCTTTTGAATTTGTCTCAGCTAAAAATAAACAGGAAGTGACATCACAGGGAAACTCCTTAAGAAAGAAAACTCCCTGTTCTTTGTTTATTGAAACATTAATTGAACTCTGCCTCCTCTTCATCTGAGAGTGACTCAAAATAATCTAAAGAAATATCAGATTCTTCTGTGCAGTCTGTGTTGTTAGACAATATAGCAATGTTCTGTTCACATGCAGACATTCCTCTTCCCCTTATTTTACATACAACTATATTGACTCTTAATCTCATATTTATTACCAAAGATTTGATATCACAGGCACTTTAAGAAATCTCTGAGATTACATCAACTTACTGTAAAGACAAAAAATACTTAGGGAGAAATTTGCTGTTATATTTTAGAATTTATATATATAAATCACTTTAAATACTAAGGAAATCCAACCATCAAAATACTACATTTTCATGAGGCAAGCACTGGGCAAAGTGGTACTTACTGGATAAGCAGGGAGCAAGCCACCAGGGCCCATAATGTACTGGTTGGCCAGGAGAGGAGGCACTCCTTGGGCCAGGTTAGGAGGAGCTTTACCTAATGAAGAGAATAAACAGTGATTATTTATAACTGCCCTTTAATTACAGTGAAACCAACATGCATGTTTGAATTAAAGTAGAAATAGCTGAAACGTAGACTTTTTTACTCAAATTAATTTTGAAAACTTAAAAAAAAAAACACTTAAGATCAAAGAGTCTTGAGTGTTCATTCTTGTGTGCAGCTGATCCAGTCCGTACCAGAAGTTGTGGTGAGTTGAGGTGCCGTGCGGCTGCCTGCAGCTGGGACTGTGTTTGTGCCATTTGGAGTTACTAGTCCTGGCCCTCCTGACTGGTGCAGTCCATTGGTCGAAGAACTAACGCTCAGGGGAGCGCTGGGATTTACAACTTGATTGGATGATGTTGAAAAGGCGTGGAGGTTGTTGCTACTCTCCTCAGTTATCTGAATGAGCAAGACATTAGCAAAATGTGTTTAATAAAACCACCGTCTTAACATTTAAAAATTCACTTATCAAAGAGCGAAGTATTGTCAGCATACTACATTGTGTGTTTGTGTAAACCAACTTACTGTAAGAGAGGAATTTGTGGCGAGAGCGGCTCCAGATGAGAGAGAGCTGCTCACATGACTACAAAGACAGTGACATAATTCTGTCAGCCACAAGTTCAAACTCACAACAGTGATTTCATTATAAAAACAGAAGATTCAGTCAAGTTTTCTCCACATAGAATGATTGAGATATGTGCTTTAGTCATCATTATCTCCAGGATAAATGTCACATACGACTGACACCAACCCTTACCTGCTGAGCGATGAGACAGGTGCTGAGTGAGAAGCTGTAACTGCAGGAGAAGGGATGTGATGGCCAGAGCTGCCGTCACTTGTCATAACAGTAGACTCCGTTTTTATCGTTCTTGGTGATGATGTAACTGATTAAAGAACAATAAAATTAATCTTAATCCATTTATCAGACAATCTCAATAACTTTCACTTGTAGACTTTAGTTGGCATTCAGCATATTTTATCAAGTCTTAGATGTCAATTATTGTAAAGTACTTACCTTCCTGTGTGCTCTGTGCCTTCATACCACTGTAGCCATTCTACGACAAAAAGAAACATTCAAAGTCTTAATTTTGATAAATCAAATGTTGCCATAAACTTGAAAAAAATGAGTTAACTTATCTGGGACTTTTAGGTATACATTTTATTTTATTTATTTGCACATAGAAAAGTATAACCATAACACAGATTAAAAAGCAGCTGTGCAGGACAGGTTAAGAAGACCCTAGAGCCTTATCAGACATTTACATAAACAAAAGAGTTTATTCTCACCATTAGAGGTGCACTAGAAGCTGATGGGACATCTTTGTTCTGAGAGAAGCCAAGATGGGGAGGCAGGGCCCTTGAACCACTGTTCTCCACACGATTGGTTGTTGTGGGAATAGAAGAGGAGGGTGGTGCTGCTGCACTAGGGAGACCAAGAGAAGCAGAGGGAGCAGCACTGGGTAGGCCCATAGATGGTGAAGGGAAGCTGCCATCTGATACAGCTGAGGGTAAGCTGCTCATGTGTTCACTGATTACAGAAAAAAAAGGAAAGAAAACAACACAGTTRAGGGGAAAGGTATATTTGTGACAAACATGCTAAAAAGATAAACCCCAGAAAGTTGAGCATGCAAACCACATATGGCTGAGCTCATTCAGTCTCAGGCAAGGCCTTTTGGTAAATATTTGATTTCATTCAACTTGTCTTATAATAAATAAAAACTTGTGTACCTCACAGCTCCTTGTTTGGGGAAAATGCTGCTCTGTTGCTGCTGTGTGGAAACAGCAGCCGAAGTTGGTATACTTGTTGGAGCCAGGGTAGGGGCATGCTCTCTGGACAACTCTGTCTGTGACACATCTGTCGCTACACTGCCAGCTTCAGACCCAAAGTCAAGAGCTCCAAACTGAACATTCAGACCAGACATATCTGCTGAGCCGGGCATCTCCACGGCTGTCGATGGAATCTGTGGTAGACAGCATCAATATGTTGAAATGAATTGCAAAAAAAGTCAACAAACTGGTAGAAATTGTGTGCTTCATTTACAAAGAAAAAATAAAGCTGAAAATTGTATTAGCGTTTTCACTTGTTTTTTAGCAAGTCACTGATTATATGGTTTAGTATTGAGAAACAGACCTTTGTTTATCCCCAACTAATTGTTTTTTGTTTACATTATGTAAAGGTTTACGACTTCAAGGTACTACCTAGCATTACAACTAATAATACTCAACCATTTTGAAAGAAGCCTTTTATATATTTTGAGTAAAACATTCAGATATCACCAGAAGTGACCTTAGAAGGAGGAGGTGCTCTGCGTCTCTGTGTCTTTAACTGCCGGTGAGGGGCCTCAGTTATTGAAAACTCCAGACCTGGTGGTTTGCTTCCAGGAGAAGCTCCATCCCTTACCGGTGGTGTAGAGGATTCATGGCCTGAAAGTCAAGAAAACACACGATTCAAACAATTGTCAGATGTGAATGAAGTTCATTAGCAAGAAAGAGCACATCACTGAAGGCATGGCCCGGTATGAAATTCTGACTGTATAAGAAAAAATATCACAATTTCACTGTCACGATATTATGATTACAGCTAAAGGTGTTACTTTGAAATTGGTATTTAAAAATAAATTAACTTTTCATTTGTCCTAGTTAACTTTAATTTACTTTAGAAGTTGTTTTTAGATCATAGGTACATGCTGAAATTTAATTCCCTAACGTGTGTGTTCAAACATATGAGTTTTAGCACCCAACACAATAAAGCTCTACTGATCAAGTTTACATCAAATACAATAACTGCTTTTCTACTGCTTTAATAGATAAACATCAGGGTATACTGCACAACATATATAAAACATACATATATATAAAAACATTACATTATGAATGTGCATTTATGAAATGCACATTCAGCTAAAGAGTTGCTCAGCTAAAGCTACGGAGGTACTCTACTCTGCACTTTTACCTTTCACTTAAAACTAATCAAATACACAATCCAATAACCCCAAAACACTCTTGTAGACAAGTTGCGAATAGCACAATATGTCACAGCAACACAGTGATGCGTTTCATTAATGACTGATGCTAAAGCTAGCTTGTTTATGTCAAGATAGCACAAACTTTACCTGGTTGTGCTCCTGTAATTTTGCTATTATGTTAGATGTGCTGTCTTCTCTGCTACCATTGTCCACAAGCCATGGTTGTCTGTCTTTTTACAGTATCTGAAGCAATCCAATATAGCTGACTTTGTTCTTTTAGACAGGGGAAAAAGTTCGGGGAACTCGCTTCTTACAGCCATCATACAACCTGCAGAGCTGGCAGCTAATCCAGGGGTACACGGAGGGAGGGATCATGATTCTACAGCTGAACAACTTTCTCTCTGACAAGTCAGTAAAACCAAAAAAAATTAAAACATGCATACCAAAAGGAACGGTCTGTCTGAATTTTTTTGCGGTATTCAAACTGACTTTTTCATATTGTAGTACAACATGAAACTGATACCCGACCCATGCCTATATCACTGAATGTAGTTGTCCACAAATTAATTTGCTATTGCAGAACAGAATTGGCTGATTTTATCCACCAGTTATAAATATTAAAAAACAAATTGTGATTTTTCTTGCAGCTTTAAATGTCACATTATTTGTCATGTATTTATCAACACAGCAGGACACAATTTTGAAGATTAGATCTACCTGGTGGTGTGGGGACCTGTGGTGCGTGTGACTGAGACAGGCCCAGAGGCTCTGTAGTGGTAAGGATGGAGGACTGTTGCTGCCTTTGAGCCAGCTGGCTGAGCACTGCTGATGGCTCTGGCTGAAGTTTCATTTCCACTTAAAAAATATATATATATACAAAAAATTAACAATTAAATTCTGTTGTCTTAGAATACATGATCAAAGGTAAGCCATGTTTTTTGAATTTTAAAATACACTTACAGTTTTGAGACATGATAGGGCTGCTCTCTGCCCTTTGGGCCTTGGCATCCACAGAGGGGGAAGGGGCAAGAGCAGGACTTTGAACTGGAGGTGGTCCTGCTTCTTTGGAAACATTACTGCTGCTGGCGGTCACCAACATCTGACTGGTTCTCTKGCCAAGCCGAGGACCATTGAGTTGCTCAGATGTCCGAATGTCAGCTGCAGGTACCTGCTTAGGTGCATTCAGGGATCCAAAACCTGAACCTATGACTGAAGACTGAAAGCACAACACAGTCGAAGATCAAACTGAGTACTGTTGTTCAACATTAGTACCATCACCAATGCTTTTTCTTGTGTAAGATTGTGAATACCAGCGCAGCGTGTGCATAGGTGGTGTTAGCAGAGGCGGCATGGGCATAGCTGTTGGCTGTGGCATGTGCGTAGCTGTGTGGTGCACTGCGACCATTGTGATGAGAATTGGTGAACACCAGGCTTTGGCCCAAATCATCTGAAGAGGGACCATCGCCAATTGCTCCCAAGTCAGGATCCATGGAACCTCCTACAGTCCCCGCAGTCTTAGGCAGTAAGGTAGCCAGGTCCACGCTAAAGTCACAAGGGAGAAGAAAACGAGTAGTAAAACAAGGTTGGAGATGGAGGATAGAAGTTAAAACATTTTTGGATTAAAGCCTGTTCTGTGCATTTTTGCAAGCGAAAATGGCTTACCTTTGTCCTTGTACAATGTGGTTTGTTGGAGCAGAAGAAGCAGTAAACACTTTGGTCTCAGACAACTATAAAAAGACAAATACAGTTCTCTTTTTAATTACATAGATGTGATATTTAAGAATTGATATCATTTTTTTAAAAATCATTGGAATAAAGTATCTTCACTAACACCCCTCCACTACTGTTTACACCACCATGCATTACTAATCATCCTGATCAGGATAAACAGCAGTTCCATTCTGCCTTAATTTGAGCCTGAAAACTACTCCAATGACACTGGCAATACATCAAAATAAAACAACTCAGGTGGGAGAAAGAAAACRGAGCAAAGTCCATGGCACCAGTAATTTCATTAAGGGATGTTCCTTTTTGTGTTTAGTTAGCAGAGCTTTCCTTACAATGAACTGTACAATGAAACAAGGACCAAAAAAGGCATACCAGTTTTATGTTTCTGCTAAAATGAGCAACATTTTTAACTTTCCTGGTAGAACTACACAATAGATGTAGCCAATAAGTCAAATAAAAAAATTAATAAATAAATGTATCATGAACAGTCATAGACCTTGTGGTTATGAAATGGTATTATTACAGCTAGCCACAATTTTCCTAACATTATAGCAACTAACCATGGAGTGAACATTTTACTCCTTTTGTCAAGAATTAATTTCTGATAAACTAGCTTAAAAATGTAGGACTGGGAATTCCTAACATTTTCCCAGCATGTATATGAGTGTCATTAAAAGTCTGATTAATTCACTCAAAACGGATTTCAAATCATTAGAATGTGCTGCCTTACATCCTCATTCCAGTCATCTGTCCACTCTTCCAGATTGCCTCCCCAAGTTCCTAAAACAAAAGAAATGAGCAAATCAATTGTTAAAGTGCAGATTAATTTTTACCGCTTCTGTGCTCATCATGTTATGCAGCTGTCACTAGAATTAGCTAATCTTAATTAAAAACAAAGGCAGGACCAGCAACCAATTTTTTGAATTTTATTTTTTATTTTACTTACCAGTTCCCTCAGCAGTTTCATTGCCATCACCATCCCAATTCTCCTGCTGATGCTGAGCTCCAGAGTTTGCACTGTAGTCGGCAGGATTAAAAGTACTGAGAGAGAGAGAAAAAAAAGAGGAACAGATGAACAAAACAGGAAGAAAAAAAAGAAATGTAAGAATCATGAGCAAACAAAAAACAAGTGAAAATTGCATGGTCTGTTTTTGATGCCTGTAGGCTAGAGAAAATAAGGTATTTATATTTTTCACAAAATGTCAGAAAATTAAATATTTCCTTTAAAAGAATAAAATAGACCCTCATAACAACTATAAAAACTAGTTTATTTTTTAAATTAGAAATAACACTAAGCCAATGTCTTACCCCATTCCCTGAGAAGAGAATCTGTTACCAGCAGCTCCTCTTCCTCTGCCACGACCACCTACCCCTGAAGTCAAGAAAAACAGAAAGATGACCATCACTGATTGGAATGCCTAAACTTCTACTTCTGATGAAGCACTTCTGCAAACTTAAAAGTAACAATGTGCTGGAATAATTATATAAATACGTGCCTGCTCATTCCTGTTCACACTGCCTTGACATTATTAGTCTGTACCTCTCTAATAACTGCTACATTTGTATAATCTGTTCTCATGATTCTTAAAGACGCCATTTGATGTCTACGGACCTTGCTCTCATTTCATATTGCCTGTGTAACTCGTAATCCTTTCATTGGTCATGCGATATCTCTATACCATTTGTCATGCTCTTATTTGTTGCTCACGTACTCCGCCCGGAATAATATTAATGCCTTTCCTGTCTGTTGCTAGCCAGTAGCAGCTTGACGGATTCTCTGATTTGGGTCTGCTGAGTTGTCGCTACTCATCTTGCATATGCAAACCTTATTAAATCTGACGACCGAAAACCACGCAGTGCACTTTTCTTTATTTGCGTGTGCCTGCCTTAGTGGATATTTTCCACGACAAACAATATCTAGTTTTGTATTTGAATACATTTAAAAATATGTAATTTTTTCAATGGTACCTCTGCCGCGGCCCCTGCGGCCACGGTCATCCCCTCTCTCTCCAGGAGCCACATCAAACCCATTCTCTTCTGACCGACCTATAACCCAACAACAAACAAAGTAAGTCATTAGGAAGCAACTAATAAATTCTGTCTTATATATATATATATATATATATATATATACTGCTCAAAAAATTAAAGGGAACACTTAAACAACGCATGCTAACTCCCGATCTTAATCAATGAAATATTCGCATTGAGTACTTTGTTCTGTACAGAGTTGAATGTGCTTCACAAAAGTTTGATTTACTTGGACTTAGCATGCGGGGAATATATATATATATATATATATATATATATATATATATATTCCCCCTTAAGTATGTGCAATATTTCAACAAAACAAAAATAAAACCAAGGTGTAACTGCCTTTTATCAAGTTTCCTTACCTTCACGACCCCGGCTCATTCCTCTGCCCCTCCTGCTGGACCCTCCACGTCCACGACTGACCTCTCTCTCTCCTTTCTTCTCCCTGTTCTCTTTAACGTCTGACGGTCCTCCTTCTTTACCAAGACTACGCTTCTTCCCCACAGTCTCCCAGCAGTTCTGAAGTTTAAAAAAAGTGTGACATGGTAAAATAAAATGAATTTGAGTTATTAATAAAAACAATCACATTACATTTTTTGCAAAACAGAAAAACTGACAGCAATTGAAAAAAAAAACCACACTAAGTATATGACAAATTATCTATGTTGTATATGCACATACTGTGACAGAAGGGCTCTCAAGGAGAAAATTGATGGCTCTGTTTACATCTTCATTGCAGTCATGAAGGGCAACCATGCACTCATCTTGAGTCTTCCCAGTTACCTCAATCAGCTGAGTGTCAAAGACATAGGAAAACAAGACATTAGGACACCCTATGCCACAAAAAGGGTTTTAGTTTTTTAAAATTCCAGGAATGAGTTCTACCAAAGATGGATTTTTTTCTCCTAAATTTCTGTGCATGAACAAACCTGTTTAACTTTGTCTTCAAAGTCGGCATCATTTTTGTCATAGATCACCTGGGCTAGATGAATCTGTTCTGCTGTGGCCTGACAAGGTAAACAGGGCTCAGTGAGAAATGACATCAAGAACATGTAGTACCTGCACTTGTTTTAATCTAAAACAATGGTTCAGAAGAAAGAGGGAGGGAAAAATGCATTCACACTATTTGCATGTGTCATTGGGAGACCCATAACATCGAATTTAACAGCAAAAGGTGTGGTCAACGGTAAAAAGCCCACCTGTATCTGTTTCTGTGGCTGTGTTGTTTGTGTGGTGGTGGTGGGCAGCGTCTTGTCCCGAGTCCCTCGGGTCTGATTGCTGACCACTGAAGTCATCATATACAGTATATACAAAGCAATGTATGTACAAAATAGAAAAAAAATCTGAAAAAGAAAAAGAGGAAGAAGCTAAGAGGAGTGCGAGTTAATCGGTGAGAAGATGATCACGTTGCATGGCTGTTTCCATAAAAAAACAGTGCTGAGTGAAAGAGTGTTGTACACAKTCTGAGACTCACTGTTCTATACCATGTAAGACTATAACTCCCAACTGTGGCCCCCACATCCCTGGTTAAATTTAGCCAGCCAAGACGGGACTGTCCGGGTGTCATCTTACAACTCCCCCTCCCTCTCCCCACACTAAACACCAGGGTCTACGGGAGCTAGAATACTTTTACCACCCATCTATACTAGATGATATCGACAAATATACATTTGTGATCAACACAAAAAGGTATAAACACTATCCCAGTCTAAATCGAAAGCACATAATCAACGATTAACATTACTCACGGTAATGAGCTGTAAAACGAGAGACGACAAAAAAACGTGTTAAATTCAATGCAAATGGCAAAACATAAACGTTAAGATTTGTGACATCCTCGGCCCTAACTGGGTAGTTCACGTTATTACCAATCAAAGGTAATTTTATTTTCTGATTGACGGTACAAGCGATGATGGATACGCTAACCCTCGATTAGGTAACCTAGCAGCTGGGCTAACTACTCGTCTTTGTTCCAACCGTGATCAATTTCCAAGAAATTCCTAGTTCAAATTGCCACGGTTATCTGAAAATGTATTGGTTTTGTTACATTTTCCTTCGCCTGTCAAATAAAGTTACAGTTTTTGTTCAACCATACCAMGACAGGAAGCGAAATCAAGCGTGTCTACGTTTCGACGATGAAGCCCTTTGTTTGTGTTGACCGACAGATAAGCTAACGTTAGCTGCAAGCTAACAACCGAAACGAAAACGGTCGCGTGGTTTATTAAAATCACCACAGGCAACAACTATATCTTAAAACAAAAACATGTACGTGGGTAAAAATGAGATTTGTCAAGATACATGTAGCCTACCAAGCTACACTTCACTTATGTAACTATTTGCTACCACCCTGGCATGTGTTGTGAACGGCCCGTGCGCATTTGCGAAGAGTTAGTTCGTCAAACACCAACCAGTGTGATTAGGTTCAGCTATTTCCTACCGAGAAAACTAATATTATAAGTTGATATTCTGTATATTTTGACTCGAATTTCAAACACTATCCACACAAAAAAACGTGTTGTATTTTTTTTTTTTACCTGCTAACACGCTTCGCTCAGCCAGCAGGCAGCAGCAGCAGTTAATGTCACGTGACCCACAGCTACGTAGTGAAACGGATCCTGCCAATCAAAAATCAGCCAACAGGTCACGTGATCCTAATGTGCGCGTTCCCGCGTGAAGGCGTTCTCGCCTTTTTTTTTTTTTTTTACAAGACAACAGGTGGGATTTTTCTAAACAGCACTGCATGGCCGGGAAGCTTTTAAATTACCTTGTTGTGCATCAACGTATTTATTATAATACTTATAATTAATTAAGTATTATTAAAACAGTGCATACCTAAATATGAACATAAATTGTGTCTGAAAGAAATTTTCTTAAATGATATTGGTTGAAATTTCAATGAGAGGTGGCTCAAATGCTGTGAGACAATACTATCATCAACAAGCACAAAATTGTCCTTAAAGAATAGAATAAAGTTGATGTTTTGGAATGACCAAGGCTGATATCAGGTCAAATGGACAGCTGAAACAAGACCAGACTGATTTAAATTACAAGCTTTTCTCATAAAAGAACGTCAAGTTTGTGTGGTAAAACACAAATATCTCATTGTCAAACTAAATAAATGAGCTGAAATTCTTGAATGCTGCTGCTGCTGCAGGGATTATCTAGTTACTGAAGCTTATTAGCTGTTTACGAATGAGCAAAACTACATCAGTGCTGCTCAGTCTTGATCCTCCAAGGCCACTATCCTGCATGTTTTCATTGTTCTGCTGCTCTTCAGCAGGTTTTCAGGTTCTGCAGAAGCCAATGAATCACTCGTTCGTTCAAATCAGGTTGTTCAAACCAAAGAAACATCTAAGAAAATGTAGTTGTATATTTCCTTAGTCTCAAACAAAAGATTAATGGCTTTGTCTGTCCTGCCAACTCTGGATAAAAACACATTAACACTCAAACCAGACCAGACTGATTTAAACTACAAGCTTATCTCATAAAATGGCATTTAAGTTTTGTTCCATTATTTTATAAAATGCCAATTTATTCACCAAAACAAAACAAAAGGCAAGAAAATTAAGATGATTGATTTAAACTGGGAAAAAGTTACCAAATAAATGCAACAAAAACTTTATTCCTGAAGATGTAGATAACTTTAATAAATTATGTTCCTAAAAACTAAATATAGATTTAATTTTGTGTAATATGTTTTGAAATGAACTATTACAGCTCTGCACCTGAATCTCTGAACATCATGCATTAGTGTGTGTGTGTGAATAAGCTGTTCAACATTCTTTCAAATAAGGCTATTCCTGTCACACACAAAAACACATATGTCAAATTTTAATTTAAAAACACGTCTTGATTTAACACACCAAGGGAAGCTTTTTGAATCCCCAAATAAATGAATTTGTTACATAAATTAAGCCATTAAAATACAAAACAAAAACAGATTACTGTATCAAACAGACAAATTCTCTGTGCCCATAGAGACTCAACTAGTTTCTGTAAAAGCAGCTAATATATATATATATATATATATATATATATATATATGTAATAGAATATGAGTATGTATGAGCTACACAACTGGATGGTGATTATCTTCTTGTGTTGTGGGGTGGTGATTAGACAAAATGGACTTCAGATATGGCTGCAGCTGAGCTCTCATGCTGTGCACACATTTAGCTTTTTTCTCCAGGATCTCTGCCAGTTCGTGGACATATTCCCCAAAGGCCTGTTGGATGGAAACACAAGCAGGGATAAGTTTTAAAACAAGCAGTTTAAAATGTAAAGTACACTACATGAAAGGAGAACATGTTTGAACTTGCAGCTGTGGATGTGTTATAATCTAACCATATCATGCTGTTGGCACAGAAGCTTTCCCTCTTTATGACATAAAGCTTTCACCTCCTTTAGCTGCTCCAAATGGGCCTCAACGACACACCATCTAAAAGATTTATTTAAGTAAAGAACATTTTTATATCAGCATTAGCAACCTTTCACTTGTACTGGATGATAATTGAGCTTACTTGGCGTTGTTCAAGCTGTCCATGGTAACCAAATGGATTGCTGGTTTAATTTGCAGACTACTGTTGCTTTCTTGATTACTTGGCTCTGCTGTCCTACTTGGTTTAGGTGAAGCCTTTGAGATGCTGGACTGGGTTGAATGGACTATATTCAAGTGGACATTTGCCAGTTGTGTTTTGTGTTTGTTATGTTCATGATCTGGTGATTTACATACAGCAAATGACCTATCCTGGATAGGGAGAGACATGAGAGGAGTTTGATGACAAGTTTGCTTGTTTTTTTGACTGGTCATCAGCGCAAACCCAGGAGTGTCAGACTTAGCGGGTACCGTTGGGTGGAGAATCTCTAAAAGAGACAGGTGAAATTTTGCATCCTCATCCTCTACAATGTCCCTCTCCATTTCTACACTTGAAAGACTTTCTTCTCCAGTTTCCCCTTTCTTATCTTCTCCATTGCTGGTGTGCCCCTGGAGGAACGAGGCTGTTGCAGGTTGTTGGTCCACATGAAGCAGGGAGAGGCTCAGAGGGTCCATGGTGTAGCTTGAGGACTCCAAATACGACTCATCTTGAGGCAGAATAGGCATTTTGGCTTTGAAGTCTTGACGGCTGCCTGATTTTGTGGRAACGTGATGTTCTGGCCATTTATTAAGGGACTCGGTCAATGTCACGTTGGTTGGAACAGGTTGAACACATGAAAATGGTCTTCTGCTAGCACTGTTTGGCGATGCTGCTTCTGGAATATTTTGAAATGGTAAAACAAGAGTATTGCAATCCTGTTTAGATTTACGACAAGTGTCCTTAAGATTGTCAGACGTCACAATTGCGATAGGGTTTTCATCCGCTGGAGAAAGCGGTCTCTCTGCAGGAGCTTGTTGATGCTGCGACTCAAAAGGAGTCTGACTAAAGTGGTTGTTGCTTTCATTGCTGCTGTGAGCAGTCTGTAAACTGCGGTAATCAGCTGCTTCTACCTGCCCAATGCCCCACACTCCATTATCAGGAGCATCTGATGCATCCAGCTCTCCTACACTCAGATCTCCTTTGTCCTCTGAATCCCAGCTACAAAATAGCCGTGATGACATTTTTGTTGGAAGTGTACTTGTTCTGTTTGCAGACTCTTCCTCAGCCACCCAAGAGCACCACTTGGGTTCTCTCCTGGTGTGTTCTTCATCGGTTTCCAACCTCTTCRTCTCACTTTCAAACTTTCCTACCTTTCGATCTTCCCTTACACCACCATAGCTGCCATAAGCGTCCACATCAGTTTTCAGACAGTAATTAGAGGGTTCATTTTGTAAAGAAGCTTGAGCACTCAGCGAAGRAATTTGCCTTCTTGTACAATCAACCTCAATTTTGTCCGTGTTTACGTTTGAAAAACCTTTCAACTTATGATCAGGCAGGCARGACGAGTGCAGGAGTGAAGGAAGGGAGTCATGAATGGAGGAAGAGAGAGATGTGGATGATGATTGGAAATGGACAGATAAAGAAGTTGACGAGGGTAAAAACTGCTGCAGCTGCTGATGATACTGTCTCAGACGCTTCATTTTCTCCTTATTGTCACCCTTAAGCATCTCTCCTTTTCTTTGCTCCTCTCCTTCATTGTTTCTACATCTGTAGAGGCTTTCTGTTTTTCCTCTTGCTTCTGTGGACTTCATTTGCTCTTTTCTTCCCCCCTTTGTAACGATCTGAGACATCTCTTTTTCTCTGAGTTGGAATCCAGATTCCAATTTAGCGACAGCTAAACAACCCTCTATGGCTTTGTCTGTATTTTGATGGCGTTTGTTTCGTTCTTCAATCACCAGTGCTGCCCTGGTACTTTTCTCTCTAACACGGTTACAGCTTCCATACTTTGCATTTTCCATTCTCCCGCCCTCTTTTTCATCTKCTCTTTTACTCCAACCCCCAGCAGCATCATGTGCGAGCCAACTTCTAATCGGTGTAATTTGATCAAATCCCATTTCTCTTCTGTTTCTTGATTGGGTTTTCTGTCCACATCTACTGTTCTTTGGTGTTGAGCAGAGAAATGTGTCCTCTGTGTGTAGCCTTGCTGCGGATGTGTTAGGACTAAAAGAAGCACTTTGTTTCTTTAATTTACGCTTTATCAGGGCGCCAACATTGCTTTGGCTCTTGTTGCTCTCTGACACATTATGCTTGGAGGAGGGTCTCGTCTCRCATAGTTTTTTCTCACCTTGTCCCCTCAGCTCTTTCACACTGTAAAAAATAAGCACATATGTCGTCTCAGATAGACGTGAGGATTACATCTACTTACACATATAGACCAGACACCTACCGATCCGCATATCTCAACGTATTTAGCGTGTGTTCTGTTGCTTGGTGACCCGGTGAGATGTTGGCAATCATGCATGTCATTGAGTCACCAACAAACGAGTCTTTCAAAACCTAAAATGAAAATAAAGCCATTTAAAATGCAAACAGACACGAGTTTTAACATTCAAAGTCAAGAAACGAGGAAAACTGTATACATATTTGTATCATTAGCAGCATCAGGATTACCTGAGTAAGTTTGCTTTGTCGGAAAGGTGTGTGAGATTCCTCTTTATCAAGAGACCGAATACATTCCTTAAGCTGAAAGGGGGTTAATAGTTAAATCAAGAAAAATAAATATGTATTCTGAATTGTTTTTAAATCGGATGTCTGTGTAACATACAGCCAACAGGCTCTGGTTGATCTCAGCTCCCTCCATACGAGTCTGTCGGTCTGGTTCTTTGGCATCTGATGCTCTCTCGCTTCCTGCCAGGTCCACAAAGCACATCCTGCCCACAAACACACAAAAACATCACTAAGTTTAATTATTTTACTGAAATGTTAATGCCCCGTTTCTATCTCAACCCAATTACTCTGAGCCTGAAAGGACAAATTCATCAGAAAGTTTGTGATCTTTTGGCTGACATTATACATTGAGGAGCGCTAGAGGAAAGAAAACAAGCCCACTAGTTCACCTAAACCCAGAGTTGTAAAGTATCCAAGTACAAATACTTTGTTACTGTACTTAAGTAGAATTTTTGGATATCTGTACTTTACTTGAGTAATTATTTTTCAGCCTACTTTTTACTTCTACTTCTTACATTTTCCCACAATTATCTGTACTTTCTACTCCTTACATTTTTTAAAAAGACAATAAGTAGAAATCCGTTACTTTTATTTAATTTTGCTTGTTTTTATTCCARCTTGTTATTGTAWAAAAATAAATACTATCCATATAAATTGAGCCTCCTAGAAAAGAGTGAATTTAACTGTGGTTGAAGTATAAATATATAAAACTCTGATAGCGTATTAGTTTGTACACAGACAAATCATGTCATACTCCAGCAGGACATAATCATTAAAATAAAAGGACTGTACTTAAGAAGTATTTTGTATTTCATGAATTATATTATTGCATTTGGCCGCAGCCCTCAGATAGATTTTCATTTTCGGGAAAATGTTTGCGCAGCCTTGATATATGTATATAAACTGAAACAGCTAGACTTGTGCATCTTAAATTGAACATAAATTAATTAGTTTAATACGACAGTCATTTCTGCATTTTTTTTTTTTGGGGGGGGGGGGACCTCCTAATAAATGTCATTACAGAAAATCTAACTGCTCATTTAAAATCAATACTTTTACTTTTAATACTTAAGTACAAAAAACATCAGATACTTTAAGACTTTTACTCAAGTAATATTCCTAAAGGAGACTTCAACTTTTACCAAAGTAATTTTTTGGTAAGATACTTACTTTTATTCAAAATCCACAATAATTTTACAAGTTCACTTATATTCTGAGAATTTAAGGGATATTTGGCTTTAAGAGCACCTTTAAATGTTCTCATTTCTTAGTGTAATGGTGCATTGAGTGTGTTTCCTCTGGGGTTTTAAAAGATGAAAGTTTGATGGAGTACGACCTSCCTTCCTGTTTCACGTCATCGTCCCTGATTTTGGTCAGCTGCAATGGACAAATACTATAATAACACAAACAAAGTATTTACCAATAGCCCTTTTGGAAGGCTATCTACTTTATGTCAAAATTATGATGCGTGACAAACAACATAAATCTCAAAAACAAATAAATGTGCATCATGGATGGATTTGAACTCATTTCGATTCCAAAACAAATAATAAAAAAAACAGATGAAAAAAAAAACACACATCTCCACCAATTTGGAAAAATAACCCACAGCCAAAACAAACAACAGAAACTTGCACCAATACTGTTACATTTTACCTTCCAGCTGTCTGCAGATTTAAATCTCGGAGCTGAATCTGAAGCAATGCATGTGAACGAGAAGAGCGTGGATTGACGCCGCTCGTCCCTTGTGTTCGCTCCGCTGTTCCCTGAGAAATCACCTTGAATGGCAATGATGAGTGCAGTAGGTGAGAAAGAAAATGACAAAAGTTGGTCACAGAGACAGCAGCAATCATTTCTTCAAACCCACAAACTCACAAAAGAAACTCCTGGGGGATAATATTTGAACTATATGCAGTAATTAGTCAGCTGATTAAAGTGTTTGGATGTAAACATATTTAGACAAGTTAGATAGGCTTAGAGGCCTGCATTTGGTAAGTCGTCTGTTTTTTTGTTAATGCAAGATTTGTCATTTTTAAATGTCTAATTGTGCATCAATTACAAGACATTACTTATATATGGAAAGCAGTTTTGAAATAAAGGTGCAGACCTCCAGCAGTGAGTTGACAGAATCCACTCTGACATTACGCAGCCCTGAAATATGAACCATTTTCTGTCCATCCTCTCTGGCAAATAACCTTCAGAGGGATGGAAAGAGGAGAATATCAAGAAAARCATGTTAATGAGCTTTAATTCAACTCTGCACACCAAAAATAAAAGATTGTGGCTATTTAATGTGATCATTGTAAAATAAAATTGGGCTAACCAGTAAAGAAAGCTTGACTGAAGCTAATATAAACAGGTATAAAACATTTAAAACAACAACAGCTGAACCTTTTTCTGTGGTCCAACAGGTCGTACAGCTGGCCACAGTAGATTTCAAAGAAACTGACATAAACCAGCTGAGGGGAGTAGTTTGAGTGAGTGGCAGACAGGTGAGCAAAAATGCCCTGAGCTGCAAGAGYATACAACCCAGGACCCCCAGAAGATGAACCCAGCATGGTGTGAGTCTTCCCTGCACCTGTTTGTCCGTATGCAAAGCAGGTGGCCTTCCCTCTGTGGATACACAAATATAAAGTGGGTAAGATTGGATCGTGTGCTCAAAACTACATGGTTAAAGCCTTTGTGAAGACAAACCTCCATTTGCATCAGGGTCAACCTACCCGCTGAGCATGTGCTGCACCAGAGGAGACGTTGTTTTTCGATACACCTCTTCATTGGAGCTCTCCTCCCCCAAAACATGGTCAAAGTAGAACCTGTGCTGTAAAACAACAACATTCGGGAGATTTACTAGAAATAAACAAAACCAGGTCAAAATTTGGGTGTGGGAACGTTTTCCCTAGTTTTAGAATTCTTGTTTCCTCTTTGCTCTTCTACCTGAAGTATGTACTCTGTGAGATCCACAGCTTCTTTGCCTTCATGAACAACCACACAGTCTCCACCGGGTGTTGTCACAACATCTGTCTCCCCTCTCCTGCCCTCTGCACGAGTCAAAGGTCGCTTCCTCACACACACGCTGATCCTTTGCCTTCCTGCATGCCTGACACACACATACATGCGCAAATTATAGTAAAAATCCAAATAAGTTATTAAATCCTACCTTTTACAAATTGAGTGAGTGTGAATAAATGAAATGTGAGCTCACTTGTAGTTTGGAGCATGAGGAGAACTCAGAGGGAGGCCGTAGTTGTAGCCAGCTGTTCTTTTTGCTTCATAAACTGGTATGGGCTTAGTCATGTCTTTAGAGAGTCTTTGTCTGTCTTTCAGTCCAAACGATTTGTTGTTAAATGTTTTGAATGGCACTGTTACAGGACTGGGATAATGTTTGTGGGATGTTTTACTCTTTGGTAGTAAACTAGCATCGTAGTTGAACACAGAAGGTCCTCGTGCAATTTGTAGCTTTTCTTCATTTTGACAATCGTGTAAACGTTTAAGGACATCCAAATTATCGTTCCCGCTCTCTCGGTGACCATTTAGCACCAACTTTCTGCTGAAAACATTGTGCCGCACGGATGTGGCTGATTCTTTTCCGTGAACAGGCAGATTATTTTTGTTAGGTTTTGCACAGACATGAACGGGATGAGAAGATTCAACAGTGAATTCAAGTCGTCTTTGAGCGCGTGTTGGTCTAGCAAAACTGAAGCTTTGCATCGGAGTTTTATTTTCACCCTGATCTCCACTCAAATCTTCACCAGAACTTCCACAACCATCAGAACTGAATCTACCATCCCCTGCAGAGTAGTCTCCATCACCTCCATCATAAACATTTTCGTTATAAATCAAGACGTCGTCGTTCACGAGGCTCTTAAGGTCAAGAGTTTTGACCATTTGAACAAGATGGAAAAGTCGAGTTCTGTCCTCCATAGAGTGAACCCCCAGGAGTGGGTAGTCCTCCATTCTTAAAGTTGGAAGGTGGGCTGCATGGCGTACACCCACCAAGGTAAACCTAAGAGACAGAAAACAAAAAATATGCAGGTATGTTACTGGAGAGTATAAGGATTGTTTGGCGTTGACGGTGTCTGCTTACCCTTCATAATGATGCTGCAGCCCAGCAGCTCTCAGACACTCGTACAGGCAAATGGTCATTTCCTCCACTGTTTTTTCTGATCTTCAGCTCAGCAACCAGAAGACAAACAGAAATGCAAGTTTAGTTGATCCATCTCATTAAAAATTAAAGCAAACACACACAAACGACAGAAGGCGGCGTCCTGTCTATTGGCCAACGACTGCTCCCTGTGTCAACACCACCGCTCTGCTCTGCTGATGCAAAGCAAGAGATACCAGGATAGTGAAATCTGACACTAAAGCAGGACAGAGACGGTGCAGCGGAGCGCAGCCACAAAGGGTTTGTCCACTGTGGCAAATATGATAAATATAGCAGGCAAGCAACTGTCCACTTCTGCTGTACTGGTCTGCAGCTGCAACAGACTGAAATACCCAGAGCAAGTCTTTCTCTCAGGCCGATCGGGTGCCGTTTGTAAAGTTACACAGTCAAAAATTACCACCAATATTTTTGTTTTATTTAGCCTTTTTAAAAGAAAAAAAAGAACAGATTTATTTTTCAAAGTCAGTTTTTCACCATATAGTCATACATTTATAAATTTCATAGTTTATAAACTAAAT
>NW_013952568.1:407601-417199 GCF_001266775.1 Austrofundulus limnaeus | reverse complement strand
TATTAAAACAAAAATATTGGTTGTAATTTTTGACAATGGCACCCCACAGCCGAGCCACATTTTCACTCAGAACTTAATTAGTTTAGAAATAATTTCCAGTCCAAACAAATGTCTATGTTGAAATATCTTCTTAGCCTTAGGAACAAAACAGCTACTAATTTTAATCTAATTATTGTTTCAGAAGAAAACCACACAAACATATCTTTGTGCAACAAAATACTTTGCGTGTTGTGTATTTTGCTGGCAGCCTTATTAAATGGCAACATGTGTACAATTAAAAATAAAGAAATACTTACTTTTACTCTGAGCAACAACTACAAACGAGAACGGAACCCGTTAACTGAGCATTAAATTTTCTTGAAGTTGTCCCTCTGAGTAGTATTTCCGTATACCGACAGGGTTTCCATAGCGACGCAAACATTTGCAGCACTTCCTTTTTTTCTGATGCTGCGCACGAGCTCTGGTCCCTTTACCCAAAAAATAAAACTTATTGAAAAACAAAGGCTGAATTTCTGTGGGACAGCCGGTCAGTATAAAACCCACTTGGCTTACTGTGAGAGATAATCTGTCTGGATTAATGCCCACCAGTAAGAAGCTTCTTTAGACTGAACCATTCTACTGGTTTATTATCAAACAGAACAGAGAGAAAAGAAGACGACTATTAAAATGTGTTTAGTGGGTCATTTTACACAAAAAACAAACTTCTGTAATGAGTTGTGTAAAACCAGCTACAATTGTAAATGTTTTTTTTTTCCTTATTTCAAGGCACCATCATCATCATAATTTTATTTATCATATCACTGCATACAGTATACATTAATATAAATGGATAACACAATAAAGCATAAAGCTTATTTCCATTGCGGTCCAGTGCAATCGAGTTGTTGACCAAAGAGATAATTCAGGCAAACTAAACGCTAAAATGCAACATTAAAAGGCAATAAGATATGTGACATTGCAATGAATAAAAGCTCAACTGAAATACAGAAAAAATAACACTTTAAAAAAACATCAGACTTAATCACTCTGTAATATTCTTGGCTTGCCTCTTTGTTTTAGGCAAGAGAACCATTGTAATAACTGTAATACATAATTACGATGTATTATAGCAATGTCACAATTAAACAAGAATATGTAAATGAGCATTTTAGTAATAACTTGTTTATAATTCATATAAAGCGTGTTAGCAGTCTGTCTAAGTCTGTCTTTCCCCATATAACTTTTTTATTATCTTAAAATCTTCCATCATTTCAAAATCTCAATAGTTAATAGTTCATTTTTCGATAATATATTTTAAGCTCTTAACAATCTTACAACAAATTATATGAATTGCGTTGTAGTCATGCATAAAAAAAACATGACCGGGTTCATCGTTCTGCTCCTTGTTTCACTGGGGACTAATTTGAATGTAACACACAACACAAACTCTCTCCCGGAAGTCCTGTATTTGACGGTTTTCTCTCAACTTCGAGGTGTAGTTTACATTTGATGAATGACAACATTGTTTGAAGAGTGTTATATTTGTGCGTGTGTTCGTATGTATTATAAGTTGTACGTTTTTTTTTTTAGCTTTGCTGCCACTAGCTAGTAGCTAACACAGGTCGATTAAAATTGTAGATTTATTGAATGAATTTCTGAATTCAGGAAGTAAACTTTTCTAATATAAACTCAAATAACAGGAGGTCACCTCTGAGAAATGGTCCACATGTCCTCTGAAGAGGAGACATCGCGGACGTCATCTTCTCCATCCTCTCCCTCCTCATCCTCATCTCTTCCTACCTTGCACTTCATTGGGAAGAAGGAGGACATTGTCAGAGCCCGGCGGGTGACCAAGCTTGTGAACGGCTGCAGAGAAGTGCTGGTCTTGTACCACCAAGGGCAGCTTTATGCAATGGACACGCGTTGTTACCGTAAGCTCTGAGCTCTCGCTGTGTGGCATGCTCTCTGCAATATATATGGTTAAATATTTTAAATACTTTTGTATAAAAAAACTATTTTTTCTATTGTTTTTTCTGCTGACAGATTCTGGTGGTGACCTACAGGATGGAGATATTGAGGTGAGTTTTCTGAAGCCAAATAGGTGCTTTTTTCCCACAACTGGAGTAGCTGTTCTCAAATTTACAATAAATTAGCAGTCTATTTATTCATCAATATATTTTATTCCAGCATTGCCATTATAGCTGTTTCTCACCGTTTCTGTCAGGAGTTTAATGGACGCCTGTGTATTGTGTGTCCGTGGCACAAATACAAGATCACACTAGCTGAAGGAGAAGGACTTTACCAAGCCGTGGAGAACCCTACAGTCAAACCTCTGAGGACTCATTGGTGCTCCAAAGGTGTCAAACAAAGGATTCATAAAGTGACTGAAAACAACGGGGAYGTGTACGTAATGCTGAATGACTCCATCGATCCCATTGAATCAGACATCTACCAGACTGAGAAATACAGGACTGCTTGCTTTAAAGTCCAGCCAAAAGTCAAATCCAAGAAATTATAAGATCATAAAGGAGTTTTTCATTGAACAAACAAAAGTTACTTCTGGGAAACCTTTGTCTGTCTTTTAAAAAGAAAATTTCCCCTCATGTCATGAGGTGTAGACATGAAGAACATGAGTTATCTCATGAGGTAGGACAGAAAGAAATAAAAGAGAATTTATACAAATGTGGTTGATTTTAATTTATTTTTTTATTTTATTCTTTATTTATTTAAAATCCTTATACAGTATACAATTACAAATAGAATAAACTGTATGTATCAGAATTTTAAATGGATTTGTTTGGTTAAAAATAAATGTGTGTCTTTTCCCACAGAGGAGAATTTATATTTTGTTTCCTTTCTGTTGTTGTTGTTGTTGTTGTTGTTGTTGTTGTTGTTGTTGTTGTTGGTAGTAGTAGTAGTAGTAGTAGTAGTAGTCGTAGTAGTGGGTACCTAGTAGTTTGAGGTCCCTGCTGTGTCGCTGCGTTGTTACAGTCCAGACGCTAGGTGGCAGCAGTACGCCGTGTGTTTTCTGACAACGCGCATTTGTGACGTCATAAATAAGCGACGTTCAAACGGTTCAGTACCACAAATTTGAAGTAGTGTATTTCTTTCTTCAAATGTAGTGATTTTTATTGGATTAAATATTCTCAGCGTGATCTAACTGTAAACACCGTCGGGCGCCGTGAACACACTGTGCTGTTGGGGATCAGAAATGTGTTTTATAATCAGTTAAAACCGGAAARACAACATTACTTTTTATGTTTCGATAAAATAGACWGCTGTAATGGCATCAGGTAAAGTTATGTGTTTAGTTTGGTTCTCATTATGTTACTTATTTTGCATGCGTTACATCTTAAACTGTTTTGGACTTTCGTACTGCAACTTCAACATTAATATTCTGTGTAGAAGAAGAAATTAATCTGCTGGTCATCGTCGTGGATGTAAATCCTATATGGTGGGGTCAGCAAGCTCAGCGTGAACCAGAGGTATTACTTTTATTATTCAATTAGTTATTGTTATTGACTGTAGTTTTTAAAGTAAAATAAAAAAAATCGAAATAGAAGAAGCATTAGGGTTTCTAAATAGTTATTTGATTATGTATAACAAGATACCTTGAACACAGTATAAATGTGATCTATGTTTCTAGATGTAACCTTACAAATGTTACAGTAACTGAGTTTTTTGTAAAAAGCCCAAATCAAAATGGACTTTACTCTGAAAATAAWAAAGACTACGTGTATGGTTAACGATAATTAAGTACAACCCTGTATTATAAACATCCATCCATTATCTATAACCGCTTATTCCTTCAGGGTCACGGGGGTCACTGGTGCTCATGTATTCAGCATAACATCTTTAAATTACAACAACACCATAAGTATTGTGAGTAATTATAAACATACTTTTACAAAAAGTGTCAAAACGTATTTGACAATATAATGGGGAAAAAATGGTTGAATAAAACAACTAATATAGAAGTACCTTAAAAGATTTACCTTATGGATTACATGTAAGTTAAACTGAGCTTTTTATTTGTATCCTAACACTATTTTCTGTCTTTTCTTTGTCAAGTTTACTTTGTCCAAGTGTATGGATGCAGTCATGGTGATGGGAAACGCTCATACAGCTATGAACAGGACAAACAAGCTGGCCGTCATTGCTAGTCACTGTCAAGACAGGTAACTTTACACAGAAGAAAACTTCTGTCACTATAAGTTCCACTCAGTCTTGCAGAATTAATGTGTTATTACGTTTTAGAGACACAAATTACTAGTTATTCTAGAGGGTTTTTGTCAAAGTCTTTGTGTAAATGTGTKTTTTTTCCTGTTATATGGACTAGTTTCTTTAAAACAATTGTTTGTTGCATTGTTTTACAACCAGCCATCCATCAAACCCTAAAAATGCTTGTTCAAGACGTAAATGTCATAACTAAAATCTAATATTACTCAAGTAAAGTATTCTGCAGAAGCGGTTTGTGTACTCTTAAGAGAAATATAGCTTCAGAAATTARTAATACTTTTAATGCTTTTGCTTTRATGTGTATGYARGTTTTTCTTTGTCCAGTTTTAGCTCCCTGTGGTCATTTTGCTCTCATCTCTTCTGCTCAGTCACTTCCTGTATCCCACTACGAGTATGAAAGCTGGGGACGGTGGTGGTGACGAAGCATCCTCCAGCAAGGATGGAAAATATGAACTCCTGTCTGTCGCTAACAGTATTATTGCTGAAGAGATCAAGAATCTTATGTCAAAAAGTAGGTCAAATATACAGTAAATGTCTGAGGATATTGATAGAAGAAGTGCCTTTAAGGCTGTCAGAAAGGAAGTAGTTGTTAATGTTGTTTAATTGATCATGTTTTATTTCAGGTATTTTTAGAGTCATAACACTTTTGTTGTCTCCTGCTCTTACAGCTCAAGTGACGGGAAACTCAACAGATACTTTGCTGGCGGGATCCCTTGCTAAAGCTCTCTGCTGTATCCTTTTAATGAGAAACTTTAACACTTTTATCAGTGATAATTCAGCATGCTTTCTTTTCAGATTAAACAGGATTTTTTTATGTAAGAAAGCTTATTATTTTTTCCTGTAGTTATATCAGAATTTGAATACTTGATTTTTCTCCCAGGGAAAATATATTATGTTATGTTATGTTATGTTATGTTATGTTATGTTATGTTATGTTATGTTATGTTAAATTATGTTATATTATATTATATTATATTATATTATATTATATCACATGACATTACATTATAAAGGACTCGAGCTAGACTTTTCCTAAAAGCTGTGATAACCAGATATCAACAGAGTCTTAAAAGAGCTGGAAGGTAAWATAACTTATTTGTACTAAATATCAGAATAAAGAGAACCAGTTTATTTTTTCCCCACTACATTGTGATTTATTTATTTATTTATTTTGCTTCAGTTGGACAGGACATTAAATCAAGAATATTGGTAAGCCTTTAACTTCATTCGTGACCTTTTTTATTCTTATTTCTCTGTGTTTTGAGCTCATGTTCTCATTGTTACCTGACAGGTGATAAAAGCGGCCGAGGACTGCGCCCGGCAGTACATGAACTTCATGAATGTGATTTTTGCTGCACAAAAACAGGTGAGTAAGAATCTCCTGCTTTTGTTCTGACAATATATATTTTAACATATTTCATTCATCATTTCACGTTAATATTTTTAAACAGAGCATCCTAATAGATGCCTGTGTGTTGGACTCTGACTCAGGCCTCCTTCAACAGGTACTTCTTAGTTTCGGTGAGTTTCTAGTTTTCAGCATCGTATATTACTAACGTGTGCCCGTGTGTTTGTTTTTAAGGCTTGTGATATAACTGGAGGCTTATATCTGAAAATACCGCAGAAAGTAGCCCTGGCACAATATCTTCTGGTGAGAGTTGCTCGTTGTTGAGCACATTTCAAAGGAAGTGGTTGATGTTTCCATGTGTAGAAAGTAAGTTTTGTGTTTGAGCAGTGGGTGTTCCTGCCTGACTCGGAGCAGCGCTCTCAGCTGGTGCTGCCGCCGCCCGCACACGTGGACTACAGGGCCGCCTGTTTCTGCCACCGGAACCTCATCGAAATCGGTTACGTGTGCTCCGTTTGTTTGTCAAGTAAGTCGCTGAGAAAAACTATTTAAAAAAACATGTTTTTATTTATTAAGATGTATTGCTTTCATTGTGATGTTTTTGTTTTTTGTTTCAAGTTTTCTGCAACTTCAGTCCCATTTGCACAACATGCGAGTAAGTCTGCTTTATTATAGTCAACTAATTTAAAAAAATGTTTCAGAAGAATGCAACATTAAGTTTGGCATCTTCACTGTGTTTTGTTATTAACTTGATTTATTTATWTTTTTAGGACTGCCTTTAAAATCCAACTACCACAGATGGTCAARCCCAAAAAGAAGAAACTGAAGCTGCCAGCATGAGATGTTTCCATCGTACCAAACATGACTGATGTTACATTAACACCCAGATCAGTATTTCTTCTCTGAAGGAGTAATAATTTTTCAGACAGATTTTGTTAAAACGACTATGTGAACTATATTAAACACATATTATACAATTTGACACATCACCTCGGTATTTGTTGACAAGTCTCAATTATTTTATGTTGATAAAAGATGTGCATTGAAATCTTTGTAATGGCTTAAAAAATGTAATGATGTTTTTATTAAATCATTAAATTTTCTAAAATATTGTCAATTCATTGTCCTTAATCATCATTATGAATGTTAGAACACATTAAGCGTCTTCCTCCCTCTGTCAGTGAAGCAATCGTTGCTAAAATGACAACATTTTACAGATTTGGCAGTGTAAAGATGTGACACGTGTCCCGTCAAGTTAACAAAATCTAACTGAATGTGGACATGAAYGTTTGTTTATAATCCTGGAAAAGAGGAGGTAGTTATACACACACATCTAAACAAGACCAGAAAGGGCAACAGAGGATTCCATCAAGATGAACAAACATTTACACACATTTCTGTTGCTCCTAAAAAGCTGTTTTAATGAGAAAGTATCAGTGGTAGCTCATCATCTTATGTTTCCCTGAGTTACTTAGATAATACACAACTACTGCTACTTTCCCAAGACTTGAAAACAAGCTTTTATTTATTAATTAGAATACCAAATATTCTCAAAGGTGTTGCTTTTCAGTGTTTTATCGTCACCTAATCACTGCAACAGCCTACGTTTTAGGCATGAATATCCTTTATTCAACCAAAGAAAATAACTGCAAACACAAGAAGAAACATTTTCAAACAAACTGYAGTGACTCTGGTGGAGTTCCTCCACGTTGCTTCTCAGAGAAATTTAACTTGGACTCAGCATCCCACTTCTCTCGTTCAGTGGAGTCAGCCGGACTAAAACACTTTACTTTTCTATAGTCGATCCTTAGGGCAGTTTTCAAATGGAGGAAAAGTTTAAAGTTTAATGAAAAAAGTATCAATATTTCTGCAGTWAATATAAAGTCAGTGTAAAACCACTCAGGAAAGATAAGTCAAAGATGAGATTCTTAAACTTAAATATGACAGGGTTCTGTGGGTTATCGCTGAACTGGAACAATGTTGCATCTGGAGGAGAAACAAAAAGATTGTGGTAATATTATCAATGAGCTCTAAACAGACGTTTTATCAGTAAATTTGATTTTGTTTTTTGCTCTGTGTGTGTGTGTGTGTGTGTGTGTGTGTGTGTGTGTGTCTCACCCCAGCAGACCTCTGCCTGACCACCTCTGTGGCGTCAGATTCATCTGAACTTTTTGACCAGCCCTGATCACTCCCACACGTAAAGGTTTCTRAAAAACAAACATGGTGCTGCATGTTACACCAAGTAATCCCACTCAAATGTGATAAAAACTATAAACTTAAAATAAAGAACGTACCCCTTCACTGTGCTGCACCACAGATGCAATGTTCTGGAGGTTCTGAAAGTTTCCTGTGTTTACAGAACCAAATTCGATGATTTCATCTCCTACTCTTAGACCCTTTGAAAAAAATAAACCAAATATTAAAATTAATAGAAATGCATTTTTTTGCTAAATTTAAAGAGTTGCGATTATTTATCTGAAAAGATACGTAATACAAAAGCCCTGTTGTTGTGACTCACAGCTCCAGAGGCAGGCGAGCCTTCGGTCACGGCGTCCACTCGTGCGAAGGGAGGAGGTAGGGTGATCTGCTGCTCCATGGCCTCCTGGGCTTCAGTCGCATCCTGCTCCCGCTTGGCTTTATCTCGAGCGTGCAGCTTGTGCAGGGCTTCTTCTATCTCTGCCATGATGGCTTTGTGATCATTCTGCAGACCTGAAACACACAGAGGGTTTCATGTTACTATAAAAGAAAAAAAGCTGAAAAAAATACTTGAAATTACAAAAATGTAGGTTATTACATGTGGTTTTACATGAATTATGCGTCAAAAACTTCTATATTTGAAAATGTAGTCTACAACCATAAAACTAAATTTGTAGTCACAAAAGTCGTTGTCTGGTTGTTCTTACATGAAATGTTATGTCTTGCTGTCCTGATCTGGTACAAATTGACATCTGCTCGGGGGTAACCCTCTTCGTCAACCAGGGGACCTTCAACGCCAACACCCTGCTGTTAACAACAACATCATGTTAGTATCTTTAGCATAAACAGARCTATCGGTGTAAAGCACGAGTCCAACTTACGTCTTCTAACACGTCGTAATAAGCTTTTATTTGTTCCTCAATTTCGTCTTTCTTCTTAATAAGATTTTTCACATCATCCATTGTGACTTCAGAGCCTTCGGGACTGTTTTCTCTTGTTGTTTTCATTTGCTGATAAGTTGTTGTTGTTGAGCTCATCAACACTTCCGGTGATTCTGTTTCCGCTGCAGCGCCCTCGTGTGGCCGAGTCCAAACACTGCTAAATGTTTCAGAACAATAATAAATGAGACTATACTGGTTTTATGTGCTGTTTTTACTCAGTGCAATTTATTTAAAAAAATTAGAGTAGTTGTGATCAAATCTTTTAGTAGTTTACGTATTTTTGTATTTTGTACTTGAATAAACATTCTAATGTTTGGTAATTGTTTCAGCTATATCCTGATGCATCTCAGTAATCCAGGTAAAATATCAAAAAGAAAAATATTGTATAGGTCTTCTGGACGGGTTCTTCTCTAATGAAACGTTTCGTCTCTCCCCCAAGAGACTTCTTCAGTCTGAGAGTTTCAGGCAAAATTCAGGTTTTTAAGCACTGCCTCCATGTGACTGATACTCACATCACATGGCTATTGTTGACACCTAATTAACATTTATTGTTAACAGGGGGTGGAGTGATACTGGCAATAACAGCGCTGTAGGAGGGGGACAACTGAAAACGGAGGCCTCCACCTCGGTTAAATGATGGACGGTCTATCTTCACAAAAATGGCTTCTTTTACTCCTCTCTCAAACCAACGTTCCTCTCTATCAAGAATGAGAACATCCTCATATCTGAAAGAGTGACCGCTGGCCTGTAAATGAGTGAAAACTGCAGAGTTCTGGCCATTAGATGTAGCTCGTCTGTGTTGGGACATTCTTTTGAACAGTGGCTGCTTTGTTTCCCCGATGTATAACTGGTCACAGTCCTCCTGGCACTTAACAGCAACATTGCTCTGTTTGTGCCG
>NW_013952568.1:402915-406088 GCF_001266775.1 Austrofundulus limnaeus | reverse complement strand
GCCGTAATGTTTTGGGGTTTAAAAGCCACTGGGACATGATGTTTAGAAAATAAACGTCTCAGTTTCTCCGAAACACCCGCAACATACGGAATAACCACTGGTTTGGGTCTGGGGTCTTCATTTTCACCTGAAGGTTGCATGGAATCCTGTCTGTTTCCTGTTTCAACTATAACCACCACGTGTTTTATCATGGAGAGCTTTAATAGCTCCTGATTCATTTAAAAATAAGATTTTTTGTGTAGTAACTTAGGTGTAATGTTACATCTGTACAGAAGCATTTCAGCTTATAGATTTACTGAAGTTTCACTAACAAGAGTTAAAAATTAGCACTTTTGTGTTTCTGACCTATTAAACTTCTCTTTTCCATTACGCAATCAGAAACAGCAAGCATGTCAGTAACCTTACAAGCTATTTGCTCAAATAAAATCACTAAAATAGCTTTTTTTATAACAGAAATTCACAAAGAGGTTTGTGTAGTCTCTTTAAAAAATTAAGACCAGGTTAAAAAAAACACATCAATTTAAATTATAAGTCAGCTTTATTATATTATTAGGTACAATCATTGAATAAAATATAAGTTTAATTTTCTTCATTAACCTTTTAATGTAGTAAACATTTTATTATACTCGCTGATGAAAACGTTTTACAAATTGTATTGCACTAACACTTTTAAGGTAAAACACGTTTTTCATATCCACACCCCCACCCCAGAACCTGTAGTGGTTAAAAATGGCTACAATACATTTTCACCTTTTTTTTAAATTTCACAGCAGTCCCCATATTGGCACGATGGTTAATACCATTAGGAAAAATATAACACCTTCAAAGTGTTAGAGATATGGCAAAGTGCCGGGTTCCCTGAGTGCTTAACATTAATTAATTTAATCACGACTGTTAATAAACTGGAATGTGTTAATAGCCTTTGATTCGAAGTACACAAGAAGTGGAAAAATATTTTAAATAAAAGATTTTTAAAATACTTCATATGACCTTCAAAAAATGTTTTCCTCAGGAGGTTTTCCTAAATCCTCATTTGGAATTTTAATCACATTTTGTCTGGGGCTGAAACTTGTGCAAAAATGTCACTGGAACACAAATCTTATTTTTCCTGCAGCCTACATAAGTTAACCATCAGCATTAAGTACCACATTAGCAGATTCTGATAACAAAGCTAACAGTCTGTATCATTTGGACCTACATGTTGACCATCAGACCATCATCCCCTCACTGGGATTCATCCTGAGCTAATGACGGCTCCTCACTTTGTGCCGTTATGTCTTTCTGCACTTCATCGAACTGGGTTGTTGCTTCGTCCAGCTGTGAATTAACTGCTTGAACCCACTTTTGTAACTCGACGTTGAGAGCGTCCACTCCTTGGTGCAGCTTCTCTTGCCTGCCTTGCAGTTCCTCCAACAGGTGCTGGGTTTCACCGACCACCTGCTGCCTCTTGGTCAGCGCAGCAGGAGCGCGTTGGCCTCGCATGTAGCCCTCAAACTCTTCTGGACTGAGGCTCAGTGCTGGTCCGTTAAGCTTGTCAATAAAGGCCACAGCACAAGACTGCAGGAAGGGAGCAAAGTCACAGGAATGAGTTACTTACATTCTCACAACTCTGCGAAGTCTGATGAATGGGAGACGCTTCGTAATCACAACTCACTAAGTTTGTGAAGTAGTAGCCGCTCTCTCCAGCCATCAGACTGTGGGGCAGCCCAAAACGAATCATGTACTGCATGTTGGAGTGAAGACGAGGTGGATTGGCCTTCAGCACCACATAAACCAGGCTTGACAGGAAGGCATCGGCATTAGCAGGCTCATCGTTGAGGACTGAGAGAGCTTCAAAGATGTGCTGACTGCATTTGGACACACAAGCAAGCTTATCCTGAGGCGCACGTTTGGCATCCATTTCTATTATGGCTGTTTATAAAAACACACACAAAAAAACATTTTAGATAATTTTAAGATGTTTTCAACAAGTGTGAGAAATTCTTCCCTAGCTCTTAATGTATTAGTTCAATGTTTTGGGAAATACATGTGGACACAGGGTTTACTAAACAGGCCATGGGTTGGTTTCTAAATTAGCTGACTGGTTGTAAACAGTGTGTTCAATATGGCTGTCAAACCTCAAGTTTTATGGAGATTTCTAGAGGGGTTCCACAAGGGTCCATTTTAGGACCTATACTGTTTACCATCATTAACGATTTGGGCCATGGTCTTACAAATGCAGCTGTGCATTTTTATGCTGATGATTCAGTAATTTATTGTCGTGCAAAATCAGTTGCCCTTGTTTTTGAGCACTTGCAGTCCTCTTTCGACAGTTTTCAGTCTCAACTATTACAACTTAGACTGTTATTGAATGCAAGTAAGACTAAGATCATGCTATTTTCTAACAAGAAGAAGGTGCCTGCGTTTCTTCCTTCTATTACTACCAGACAGAGTGTGCCCATAGACTTTGTAACATCTTATAAATATCTTGGCATCACCTTGGATGAAAACTTAACCTTTAAGCCTCACATTGAAAGCCTGCTTATAAAAAGTTAAGTTAAAACTAGGCTTCTTTTTTCGAAACGAGTTGTTCCTCAAAAAATGCTAGAAAAGATCTTGTTTCTGCCACTTTTATGAATATTTTAGATTATGGAAATATAGTGTATATGAAAGCCAGCTCATTACGTCTGCTGGACGCTGTCTATCATGGAGCACTTAGATTTAYCACAGGTAGCAAAGCCCTCACTCACCATTGTACCTTATATTCTTTAGTTAAATGGCCCTCTCTACATACTCACAGATTCTTACACTGGTACACTTTCATTTATAAATCCATCCTTCAACTGGTTCCATCATACTTAACATGTTATTATTTTTCATGCAAAAACCACCACCACAGCCTTCCTTCTCAGGACTTTATTACGTTCAGTGTTCCTTCACTGAGCTTGGCAAAAAAGCTTTCTCATTTTCTGGCCCCTACACCTGGAACAAGCTTCAGCAGGACCTAAAGCTTTCCAATTTGGTCACACTTGGGGAGTTTAAGATTTTAATAAACAGATTTGAAATTTTGTCTGTAAGCGCCTGTACCTGTTCTCAATGAAAACCCTTTCTGATGATGTAGGTATTGATTTTTAGAAGTGTTAAGTAAATTTTATTATTGTTTTTTATGCTACTTTGTTGTGGTGGATGTAACA
>NW_013952568.1:388867-402794 GCF_001266775.1 Austrofundulus limnaeus | reverse complement strand
AGAGGTAATATTTACTATAAATGTTACAAACAGGATGAAACAAGAAGCTTAGACCTTTCTACGTGTAAAAAAAACTGCCTGATATTAATCATTTTCAAATCCCAGACATTGAGAAATAAAGTAATGGATCAGGCTGTAACCCACCTGTTATAGCAGGCAGAAAGGGGTCGCCTGTCACTGGAATGTTTTCATCTGGAAAAGGGACGCTCAGCATCTGTGGAGTGACCCAGTTTAAGGAGCTGAAAGGAAAAAAAAACATCAGGGACAAATGGGACTCCAGAGCTGAAGTTTAGATCTTAGATGACGTTATTAGTCTCCAAATGGCAAGAAGAGTTACCGTATCCGTCGCTGAAGAGCCAGGTCCTTCTGTTCATCATCGCAGCTGTCATGGCAGAAGACCCATTTGTGCAGCCGTGTCATTATCAGCTTCTCTACGTGCTCCATTATCTGAGTGACCTGAGCTTCAGGAAAACCTGAAAACAGCAACAACTCAAACATCTCATCCTCGCAAACAAGTAAACAGGAACACCATGAACTGATTTGCACTCACTTCTAAAATATTCAGCAAAAGACTGGTAGAAATCCTGCACAAGGTCCGACTGYTTCTGTATTGGCAGACCCTGTAAAAAGAAAAAAGAAAAAAAGATTGAGGGCAGCTTAGATCAGGATTTAACAACGGGAAGAGGTGCCTTGAAGTGTAAAACAGTAACATTTATACAATAATTACATGGTAAGCCTCCATTGTGTTGAGGAAAGCAGTGCAACGGGACTGCAAACGCTGGGATGGTGGACTCCGCAGGATCTTTAGAAAACCAGGGAAGTCTCCAGGATCAAGACCCTGAAAGGCTTTTAACAGATTTGTATGGCTTTCTGAGGACTCTAAAGAGGAAAAACAATGGATGAAGTTGCAGATAAACTAACATAACACAAAAGTTTATATTTCACAACTCACAATAAATAATAAAACACCAATTTTGTTACATGGCTAGAACTTGAAATTGTAAGACGAAAAAGTGTCAGGTTACTTAAGGTAAAAATAAAATTTGATTCATGGCAGAGAGGAAACTCACAAAGTGTATTAATCATCTAACTTTACCACTTCTCAAGACGAACCTCAGAGCAGTTCTAAGAAATCAAGTGATCACAGAATGAGGACATCATGTATAAACACAAAGTTATCAGATTTACCTTGAGGTTTAGGAGGAGATGTGCTGCCCCAGAACAGCCTCCTCACAGTGTTATAACGGCTACCTTTCTCTATGCTTTTCTTCTCCTCAAATTTGGAAAATGTGGGAGGCACTCCATCACCACTCGGTCTAAAAGAGGTGGCAGTATGATAGTTATGAAACGACGGACGTAAAATACCTCACGCTCTGTGTTCAGAAGTGACAATGCGTACCTTGCGTCTTGTCTCAAGGTTCCGGACGGACGCGACCTCTCTCTCCAGCACTTTGAGCAGAATCCTTTCCATGCAGGGTTTCCGTAATACCCGCAGGCGTTCTTGCAAAGCAGCTCTTCCTGAGAAACTCTGATCCCTCTTTGTTTATCTGTGGACATTTTAGAGCTCTCCCTCTGTCAACCACAAAAACACACCATCAGTATTTGAGCCCGAAACAAACTATCAATAGCAACAGTATAATGAGCTGTTTGGCAGAGGCGGAGAAGAATTGCCAAATTTTTCATGTGCGCAACACACAGACAGGATTTCTACTGCTCATATAGTTCACCAGTATGTGATCATTATGTTATGACATACTGGTGTACCCCCAAGAAAGGYAAAACTGTTTTCCTACGTGTGCTATAGTATGTCCATTTAGTTTTGGGTAATGGACTGGCAATTTTTTTCTTCTAACTGTCCTCAAATTAATCATCCACTGAAGTTTCTAACATGATTCATAAAATGTGGATAGACTCGAGTACGTAAATAACAGAATAAAACCCATTTTGGACTCACTATCATTTTTTCCAGCATTGTTGTGATTTTAGCAAGGCTAAATAGTTTTGGGTACAGTTAAAAAGGTTAAAACTTGTCATWAAGTAAAATGTATTGCTTTACTTTTTTCACAACATGCATTATAATATAATTATTGTAAGGAATCGTGTCTGTCCTCGATTAAGAAAACAAAAAACTCAATCCGTACGAGTTGGTGATCCTTTAGCTATTAGCTAACCTCGCTGCGGTCAGAACGGCTGATTGTCAGCTGAGGGGTTTGGAGAAGAACCTGGGTCAGAGATGCTAATGCTGGCTAACCCCGAATAAGCAATAAATCACATTAATTACATTAATGCTCCTCACCTGTTCGAGACCGGGTGAAATCATGATGAGACCGTGAGGTTTGAGTTTAGTTTGAGCTTTCGACAAGAGTACATTTACTTTCGACTTCGACTACTATCGTACAGTCGCCATATTTAGTTCGTGAAGAGCACAACCCTCAGGTTACGTGTAAATTACACAAAAAACTGTAATAAACTGATGAAAAATAAAAAGTTTAAAACAACGAAAAAGACGAAGCAACAAAGTTCAACGCAGTTCAATAGCTGGCCAAGCCTGTGTAACCGGAAAGACGTCGGCACGCGCTGAAAAGAAATATCGCGATATTTCTACACAGCGACAATATTTCAAAATAAAGTTGGCACTGGAGTGTTTCATWTCTTATTTAAAAATGCTACAATTACCATAGAAATCCTATTATTGGAAAAATCAAGTTGTTTTCATCTCAGTTTCATACATGGTCTCCCGCATCTGTAACCACGCTTTGTTTTCTCCTTATTGTGTTTTATTTTGAAAAGCATATAACGGAAGTACATTTATGCCATTAAAACTTTATACCTACTGATAAATTGAAGGTTTAAATATATGGCCTTTCAACTGCTTCAAAAAATGCACATAACGCAATGTGTTATCATTTGCACACATTTGTAGTTAAATATACAAAAAGGCCTCTTGTACGTACAGGTTATTTATCATTAATCAAAATGAGCCTTTACTGGCCTCTAATGGTCAATATCATTAAACCGCTACTGGTTGAATGCGACGTTTACACATCTAAATTTTGATATACAACATTGTGAAGACATAATTTTTCTAGACGCATATTAATAAGAACAACGTCATATAAGCAATAATAGAGCATGTTTATTGTTGCACCCAGTGGTTTCACCTTCCTTTGTTGATAGGCGCATGCTTTTTTTAATCAGCCGGGTGGAGAGCGATAAGTAAGGATGGGTGGTGCTTCACCTAGAAGAAGATTTTAACTTCAGTAAAGATAAAGAACAACCTAACAGAGCAATCTAAGTTTATTATGTCATTAACAACTGATTACTGCATGGAATAGCTTCTGGATCTGAGCATGACATTCGGCTGTTGTTGCCACAGATTTATAAAGGYCTTTACATCTTTGGTTGTTGCCCTGAAAGGTTTAAATGGAGTGCAAGCCCCGCCCACCTGGCCCGGTTATCCGCCTGTGGTTTAAATGGTGTGCAGCTCCGATCAGGCGTTACTAAGCAACGGGACGCCGGGCAGGACTGGACCAACTGATCTAGGAACTAAACTTTAAAAGTCGATTACCAAACATTGCTAATATTTCTATAATGAATAATTTTGGTAACTTTAATGGGTTTCTACTTTACAACGTGGTTTATTTAGTTTTTTTTTTTTAGTTTTGTGAGCGGGCCTAACTTGGCATAATCTGGAAGACAAGTTGTTTGAGCGTCATGTCTGCAAAGGAAACAAAGAATGCGAATCCATCGACGAACAACGAAGCTGAAAAGCAGCCAAAACAAGAAAATCAAGCATCTGAGGATGAAGAGAAGCAGAGGACGATAAGAAAGACTGGTCAGTCTCGAGTCTCCACTGCAACCCAAGAGACACTTTTCCCAAAACARAGAACTCATCCTAAAACCCAGGCATTAGTAAGTATAGTGTGGAAATGCAGCATTCAAGAAAATAAC
The DNA here is from genome assembly GCF_001266775.1 of Austrofundulus limnaeus. Lineage (NCBI taxonomy): Eukaryota > Metazoa > Chordata > Actinopteri > Cyprinodontiformes > Rivulidae > Austrofundulus > Austrofundulus limnaeus. The sequence goes on along the minus strand of NW_013952568.1, from coordinate 398,843 downwards.
ACCTGCTGTCGAGGAAAACAAAGCATTCTAATAACAAATTTCTGAGTTAAACTGGCTCTCAACTTGTTTTCATTTAGTCACCAGACTGGGTCTTTGGAATGAATCCAGCTGTTCCTGTCTTCAGCCTGCAGGACCACAATCAGATGGTTGTCCTTTATGCTGCAACTAATGTTGGAATTATTTATAATCACACATCAAACTCCCAGCATATTTTGCAGGTAAACCCATTCAAATCATCATCCAAATCAATGTCCATATCAGGGGTCGTTTGGAATTGTTATTTATTTTCTTTATCAAAAAAGTCAAGGACAGATTCATTTAAAAACATAAAACAGACATTTAAAATACTRAAAACAACACAGATTTTGCATTATACTTTGCAGTGTATAGAAACTGAAAGATTTTGTGAAAATCAGTTTAATGGGATACCAAAGATCAAACAAAAGATCAATACTTTAGGCTCTGTTTGCTTTGAGGTAAAAGGCAATGTTACATGTCTAAAGAGTAAAATAATCTCCTCTGCTCTGCTCAAAACTAACAAATAATCATCATTGGACACTTTATACTCATTTTTGTTATTTTAGGATAGAAACCTTTTGGATCCAGCTGCACCCGCTTCAGATATTATCAGTCCATTAAATGGACGTTGTCAGCGGTTATCAGTCCCATAGAATGGCTTCAGACTKTCAGCTGGTTAGTATGAGGCATAAAGCCACTAAGGTTAATTTTAGAGAAAATGACTTGGGCTAGTAGGCTGGAGTCCAGCAGACTGTTGCCTTCCAACGAATTAGTAGGTAAACACAGTCTGAAGCCATTCTATGGGACTGACATCCGCTGATAACGTCCATTTAATGGACTGATAACATCTGAACCGGCTGCCAGCTGTGTATTACTGAATACCACTCCACAGATTTCATGTTGAAGAGTTTTCTGTGTAAACGTTTTATACCTTCAGGGTCACTCCCAGCTTATCTCATGTATGTGTGCCAGTGAAGACAGACGCTGGGTCGCGACAGGAGAAAAAGGAYCATCGAGCATGGTCATAATATGGGACTCCTACTCTGGGTAGCACCCCATTCCACATATACTGAAATATTTTTACTGTACTATGTTTTTACTGTTGATGCAAACACTGTTTGTGATACATCTCCCAGTATTCCTGTGTGCACGTTGTTTGATTGCCACCCTGCTGGAGGAGTTGTTGCCGTGGCTTTCTCGAGTGACGCAAAGCTTTTGGCGACCATCGGGGGTGAAGTTGTTCAAGTGAGTTCTGACGCCTTGTCCATATGGTGTTTTGTCTGACAAACTTGTTAATAGTTTTGGCGTAAATCAAATCTTTTATGTTTAATGAACGCAAAACAAACAGTTCAGCATACCTTTCTGTTACAATCTTATTAGCGTGTTTGCATTTGGGACTGGACCAGTGAAACCCAAAAGCCTCTCTGCTGCACTGAACTCAATCCAAAACACAATTTTCAAGTAAGCAAACCTTGGTTTTGAGTCAATATTTGAATATCCGCACACTGAAGAGGTTTGGTGTTCAAAAGTTGATTTATTTTTTCAGGCTTACATCACTTTTAAACCCAATGACAGTAGTCAGCTTCTCAGTAGCAGTGAGACTCACATATTGTTCTACAAAAGAGTGAGTCTGAATTTGTTTAAGTTTATAAAAACATACATTTTTGAGTTTATTTCAATAATAAACTGGTCTCTTTTCAGAGCAAGGGAAGTCTGCAGTACTTTGAAATGAACTTCAAGAAGGTAGATTAGTTCAATTTTATTAATTAATTTGTTTTATTTGAATTCTTGTTAGTTTTTTTATATTTCTGAATGTTTTTTTATAGATGTTCAACATTTTATTAAATCATTGCAGTTCAGCCACGCAGCAGATGCTGCTGTATCTACTCAGCCTCCTCCACGCCCCCTGAAAAGTGTAAAGGTTGCTGACGTGTCTTTGAGCCCCTCTGGGTTTCACTGCACAAAACCTCAGGTCATCACAGCCTCACGAGGCAGCCTTGTAGTGTGGGACGTCAGCGAAGTGGAAAAACGCAGTCTGCTCCATCACCAAATCACAAAACTGAAGCTCCAGCGAGACCCAATCACTGCCCTCACCGTGACCGAAAGGTAGCCTGGGATGGGAATATTCATAGTTTTTGTCAAAATGTCGTTCACGCTTACCTTGTTTTTTGTTTATTTTGTCTGACCTCACAGCTTTATTGTAACTGGTGATGCAAAAGGAGAAATTGTTTTTTATGATGAAGACTTCTTACTCCTCAAGTGGTTCAGYTGCTTCACGCAGGGAGCCATTGTTTCCATTTCCTTTTCCAAGGAGTGTACAGAGGGCTATCTGAAGGACTGCGATGTGCAAAACAAACCAGTAATTATCAGGTATGAGACATGATCAAATTCATTTTAAAGTGCCTGTGAAATCAAATTTTGTGATAAACATGAATCCATTTTTGAAAAAAACAAACATTGATAGCATATTGTGAAAAAAAGATTTCACACCACTGATGAACAGTTGTTGAGATATTTGCATGTGAAGTAACAGGAAGTGATGTCAAAGGGGAATGTCTGAACGTGAATAAAACGTTGCTACAAAGGCYGACAACACAGACTGTAGAGAAGAATCTGATGTTTCTTTATTTACTATCATAGAGAGATGAAAAAGAGGCATAGTTCAAATAAAATTGTTTCAATAAACAAAAACCAGGGAGTTTTCTTTCTCAAAGAGTTCCCCTTTGATGTCACTTCCTGTTTTACTTTGGCTGAGCCWAGTTAAAAAGAAAATATGCCAATTATGTGACATAATGKGTCAAATCACRTGCATTATGCCAAGTTTCTTAAATATAAAAATGTTTTCTTTGACTTTTTGTATTTCATGGATATGCACGTCACAGGCACTTTAAATTGTTTTGCTATTACATTAAAAAGATGCTTGTATTTTAGTATTTCTTCTTTGTAGGAACTTTATAGTGTCCACCGTCAGTTCCAAAATCATACATGTGAACGCACAGAGTGCCATCTTTCAAACCCTCCTGCATGACAACCACGAGCCTCTCCACGCAGTGGCRTGTCATCCCAGTCAGCCAGTAGTGGCCTTGGGCAACCAACGAGGCWTTTTAAAAATGTGGAACTATAACAAAAAAGAGGCCACTGGCAGCAAAGTCTTYATGATGGAAAAGCAGATCCAGTGCGTTACTTTTGACCCTGAAGGTAAAGAAGGCGTCTCACTGAGTGAATCAAAATGAGTGCAGCTGATGCTGGTGGTCTTTAAGAACTAAGTGTCTGTGTTCAGGCTTCTACCTGGCAGTGGGCTTTAGAAGTGGAGCTGTTCACATACTGAATTACCCCACTTTGCAAAGTGAGCCAGAGGAATGTTTCCACTGCACTACTGACAGCATCCATCTCATCACCTTCTCTTCGGACTCACAGTACCTTGCCACTGCGGTGAGCAAGTCGGAAATTTCTCTCATCCAGCTGCAGTTTTTTTTTTTAATTTCTGACCTTTAGTCAAAGCTTTGATTACTGCAAAAACTGTTTTAAGTTTTAATATTTTATTGTTTTGATTAACTTAGGACGCTGGTATGGCAGTGTCAGTGTACCACTTGATGAGAAAAAATGGATCACCTCAGTGGACGTATTTGGGCAGACATGGTTCTCACTACAAACCCATCAACGACCTTCTKTTTGGAGTTCATCTGGACAGCACCCAACCCAGATTGCTCTCTCTGGGACTGGACCGCAGACTGGTTTGCCAACATTGCATATTTTACTGTTGCCTAACACATAGTTTTTAAGCTGCTTTTTGGACTCGTGGCTGTTTTTATGTGTGTGGAACTGAATAACAGGTGGAATATGATCTAGAAAACAGCAGGGTGAACAAGCTTCTCATCCTGAGCTCTGAGYGTGTCGAGCAGAGTGCTCTGCCTCTGTGCATGGCGTGGTATCCTCCTCTCAGCACAGAGCAGTTTCTCCTCATTGGCTCGGACCAATACCATCTAAAGCTTTTCGACAGCACAACTAAAATGTGCAGGTCTGTAAAACTGAGAAAGTACAYCTGAATTTTCTGTCTTTCACTGCTAAATATGTGAAGCATCATTGTGTTACTTGTTCTACCAAAACAGGAAGACTCTYCTTGGCCCGACATATGGTTCTCCCATTAAGCAAATAGTTGTTCTACCCAAGTCTAGAGACCCTGAAATAAACTCATTYAACCTGGCATACATCACAGAGGATAAGGTCAGTGCTGGAACGTTTTTTAAGTGTCATTTTATGGTGGAATCCATTACTTCTGTTTGCCACACTCTCGCTGTTGTGTTCGTTCTTCCTTTCAACTCAGTGATGTGACGTTTGTTGTCCAGACATTCAGTTGAGAAAAAAAATTATTTTAGAGTTAAACATAATTTATCGAAGTGATTGGATGTCCTGCAGATTGGTCTCCAGATTTTACCTCTGGATGGGAACCCCCACAAGTCCAACGCTTTGATCTGCCACCCAACAGGGGTGTCCACCCTCGCCTGCTCCTACGATGGGCAGTTTGTTTTCACTGCAGGGACGTCTGATTGCAGCGTCCTGTCGTGGGAAATTAACTTGGAGTAAGGTTTGCCAGTACCAACTTGAGCGGCAAAGCACCTGGACGAGYGGTACAATGCTTTGTTTTTAAACTTGTGTTGCTACAGTGTGTTGGAAGCAGCAGCTGCATTGGGTGAAAAGGACATGGCACCGTTTTATTCTCTGTTAGACGGAGGAAGACATGGCAGGTTTTACAAGGTGAGTTCAAGGTTTTTTTTTCAAGGCCTCGTCCACATGCTTGCTAAATGTATTATAATATGTATATCATCATCTTACAGTGTCATTGTGTTTTTTTTAATTGTGTGTTTCATTTCATACTTAACAAGCACAGAATAAAATGGTTTGTATACATTTTTGATCTGTGTTTTCATCTACTGCACCTGAAATTGTGAGATATATTCTGTGAAAAACCATACATGGTGGTCACTCCAGCTCCTTCTCTGGGATCCYGAGGTGTTCCCAGGGCAGAAAAATTATCTGTTGTCTCACTTGCATTCTGGGTCTCCTGCAAGCAGGACAKTCCCTCAAAGGAAGATGATTTTACCTGCTTGTATCCGTTTTGATTACCCCCAGGTCATGGCTATAATTTATAATGTACATTTTCTCAGTGATATGAGCTTTTTTTGTTTTCAGGAGCTGGAAGACTATTTCTACTACTGCCAAATTCGTCATCAAGGCATTAACACGATGAAGAAACGACAAGTATCTACTACAATTCCCCTGTCTCAGATTCCCTTTCTAATGAGAGCTGTGGGCCACTTCCCGACAGAGCAAGAGGTACAGTGAACTGAGCATAAAAGTACTTTTGAGTTGAGCTATTTTTAACTGTTCTGTTCATTTCACCAGATAGACAACATGCTAAATGAAGTCAAGTTCAGCAAATATGCTGAAACAGAAAAATACGTGACTGAAATCGATCTGGAGGAGTTTATCAAGCTGTATATTAACCATCGTCCAGCTTTTGGCATCTCCAGAAATGAGATCATCCAAGCTTTTCAGGTCCTTGGTAAAAGTGATGGCACAGGACAGCCGGTCCTCCTGACACAGGACCTGATAGAACTTCTACAGGTCCGAGGTACGCTGCAGACCAGTGTCTGATTTCTTAAGTGTTCCGTTTCTCACTATCAGCGTGGCACGTCTGGTTATATGGTTCTGTTCTGACTGACAGGAGAGCACATGACAGAGGAGGAGGTGGCAGAGAGTTTTGCAAAACTTTTAGACCTTGGTGAAGAGGAGAAGGAAGAAGAGGCACTTTGTAAGCATGACACGTCATACACTATGTATAATAAACATTAAGTTTACGCAATCGTCATAAAACAGTCTGTTTGATGCTCAGGTGAAGAATCAAAATATTCACTGGAGAGGGCAATCCCAGAAGAGATGTCAGTGGAGACATTTACAGATCACATCCTGGGCTTGCCATTCTCTGTGGAGCAGAGTCCCTCGTCCTCTCCTCCAGAGTAATAAAACCTGTGAGCTCATCTGAAGAACATGTGTTGTTGAGGAGCCACATTAGCCCTTCCAGAGCTACTGCAGCTTGTGTTTTAGGTTAAAATGTGAATTTTTTTTTAAGAAAAGCATTTTCAGATAAACATGGCCTGGTCAGATAACTTTTAAATGTTGTAATATTTTTAATTCAAATGTTATCCACCTTCAGTACTTTTGGAGTAACTTATCAATAAATATTAAAAATATTCTACCAAAAAAGTCAACTTATACTATATGTTTTAAATGCAAATAATATACATTTTTGTATACATGATATTAGCTACAGCTCAAATAAAATTGCCTGTACACTTCATACTGGGTGGGTTTATTTATTTATTTATTTGTTTATTTATTTATTATARTTTTAATGCTGGTATATTTAATTGAAGGTCTTTTAGAAACACAATTTAAGTGTTTACTCTAAATGTTCAGCCTCTTTACCTTTAGTAAACTTTACTTTTTAGAAATGTATACACATTTTTTTGTTGTTAGGACTATTTTTGTTTATTTATTAAATGTAAAATTATATATAGTCCTTTTAATAGACAGTTACAGTAATACTTTCACATAAAAATTTGATTGAATAAAGATTGCTTGTAAAAACAGGCTTGTGTCGTGAAGTTCCGCCTCCATTTATTTTAGGTTGGTCAGGTGGGCGTGGCTCAGACGCTGACCAATCAGAGACGCCGTAGCACAGGGACTTCCTGCTACAGGGAAAGGAGCAGTTTTTTTTTTTTTTTTGTCAGCTGCTTTGTAGCTACGTCAGCTATCGAACAAGATAACACTTTTTTTTTACTTGGGCCGATAATGGTAAGAGGCAAAGTTTAACATGGATGAAGTGAGCACTCTGACTACATGGCACAAAGTTGTCCAACTTTAACAACCGGACTCAAACAAGCGTTCTTCTCGGGCAGGCCTCATGAAAGGGACAGTTTTATTATTGTCCTAGCTCGCTGGCTAACGTTAGCTTCTGAAAGTTGCCGATTTGGCTACCGGGGAGATGTCTCAGCCGCGGCAGGCTTACCGTCGGCCGGCGGCCAGCATAAAACAGGAGCAGGACGACGACTCGGACGCGGAGGAGACCCACATGATGATGGGGCTGAGGAAGGCGGACGGGCTGGAGCCTCAGATCATCCACAGCGGACACTTCATGGTGTCGTCGCCGCACTGCGAGCACCCCTCGAAGAAGGGCTACGACTTTGACACTGTCAACAAACAGACCTGTCAGACATATCATTTTGGCAAAGCGAGCACGTCGCACATCTCCATTGACGCTTCCCTCACTAAACTCTTTGAGTGCATGACGCTCGCATATAGGTAAGCTGCGACACGTGTGCTCAGGGATATTCACTTTCACTTGTTCCCAGTTCATGTTGTTTTCCACTTCCCCACATCCTGCTTTAAACACATGACTGTAAAAATGCAGTCACGAGTCCACTCACTTTGTATGTTCCCGTTAGACCAGTCATTAAAGAGATGCACAGCATAAGTTCCCACTTTATTTACCCCAGGGTCAAAGTTACACAACAAAAAAAAAAACACTCAGAAGAGCTCTGTTTGCAAGTTTTGGTAAAAATTTATAATAATACAAAAATTAAGTCTCTTTTTGCTCATGCTTTATTACAGCTGACTTCTTCAGATTGTGCATTGGCTGCATGTCAAACCTTTCAAAGTGGAGCCTAATTTATTTCCACTAGTTTCCAGCTTAATGCCTTAAAGAGCTACACATAGTTTAGTTTATTTAATAAAATTAACATTAGATGACTAAATCTAACTTGCGTTTATTTGATTTTACATTACTTATATTAGGACCGAAACAGTTAAAGGAAGTGATGTAACTACTATCAGTAGTGAGCCAAAAACAGCACACAGGAGAGTTTCAACATACCTTCTCATAATTTAAAAACAGTAGCAACACAATCACTTCTTCTGTAACTGATAATATAGATATTGTGGCTCATTAAACACTGCTAAACAGAATCTCATGTTGTAACTGTAGTTGTGAAATGATAGGGATTGTGTGATTTGTGCTGAGCTGATGATTAGAGCATCATTTTAGTTTTAAAGGTAACAGAAACAATGCTCCTATCACAGCATTTGCACAAAAATCAAAGTGCCACATTTGGTAGGAAAATGCATTTGCAAGTTTAGCACCAGAGTTGTGGGTTATGCCCATAAAAAATTGAAATCCTTTGTGCAAATACCAAACAGCTTGTTCTGCTGTTTGTTTATTGGTAAAGATGATTAAAATCTAAAGAAACGAGACATATTGGCAATTTCAGAATTTATTTATTTACCAAACGGGCATGTGGAAGAACCATACACAGCCAAAAYAGCCTGGCACCTCCTCCTCCTCATGCTGCTCCAGCTTGGTCACACACAGCTGTGGGGGGATGACATCCCATTTTTCAACCAGAATTGATCACAAACCAGTGTTTGTGTTTGWCGCTATGGAAAGAACAACACATCAAGCTGATCCCGCAGATGTTTGATGCTTGAGGTCAAATAAAAACTGTTGCCAAATATTTAATATGTTGCTCCTTGAAACCACACAGCTTTTACATTATTGTAAACACAGCTGAAAAGAGTCTGGTTAAATATCCCCATAATGTTCTGTATAAACTTCGGTTTAAATTTAACCGATGTTAGCAAGTAGTGAGATTAAGGAAGACGCTCACATTACCCGTGGTTCTCTATTTACAGTTGCAGCGTTGGTGCCAGCTGCACCGAGGATTCCCTCAGACCTCACACTGGAAGGCCTATTATTAGGGCGGTTACTGTTTTGTTGTCATCTCCTATAAAAAGTCATGTTCTTTTAAAATGATCTTTCATCAAAAATGTTATCTGAAAGATTTGTTCCCATTACCGGTGCTCTCATCTCTTATTTGTGCACCTGTTTTCAGTWTCCACCCGCTGCAACACCCCTGCATGACCCGCGCAGTGTTTTAACACAAATAAAGAACAAAAATAAAAGATCAGTTAGAAATTATTTTCATCAAGTTAACAAGTTTAACTCTAAAAATGCTCAGATTTATTATTTTAACTTGCAGTTCAGTAAGTTTCGTTCTGTGTGAGTTCAGATTTGCTGTTGAAGTTTTMTGATGATGAAGATACCGTTCGCAGCCGGTCATTGTGCCGTTATCTCAGATTTTGTAACCAAATCGTCATGAACCCGATGAGCTTCAAAACACAAGGATGCACGGCGTTCAGTTTCACTGTGTTAAAAACAAACAACTCGCCTATTATTTTAGTAAAAGACTGAATAAATTACAGTTCATTGTAACTCTTCTAATTCTTACACATTAGTAATTATTAGGAGTGCAACAATACATGTACCCGTATCGAACTGTTCAATACAGAGCTTTAGGTTCAGTACACACTTGTATYGAACAATACAGATTTTTAAAAATTGTTTTATAAACTTGTCTCCTGAAGATGCTCTGTGTTGAAGGATCAGTGGATCTGTGTTCGACTACTCCATCTAGGCTGTATTTTCGAGCGCAGATGCACTGAGAAACTTGCTGTTTCAGCAAAATTTAAGTTTAAATTTAATATAAAAACCGTACTTTTGAGGTTAAACAAATGTTCATAAATAATTTCAATAAATTACGAGTTTAAAAGGGCATGGAAATTTCAGTTATTTGGTTCAAAAAAAATATCCACCCGTGAGACTAAAGTATCCAACCGAATTGTGAATTTTCTGTATCGTTGCATCCCTAGTAAATATATATACAGTGGGGAAAATAAGTATTTAGTCAGTCACCAATTGTGCAAGTTCTCCCACTTAAAAAGATGAGAGAGGCCTGTAATTGACATCATAGGTAGACCTGAACTATGAGAGACAAAATGTGAAAAAAATTGAGAAAATTATTTTGTCTGACTTTTAAAGAATTTTTTGCAAATGGTGGAAAAT
>NW_013952568.1:378179-387684 GCF_001266775.1 Austrofundulus limnaeus | reverse complement strand
ATTTTCCACCATTTGCAAAAAATTCTTTAAAAGTCAGACAAAATAATTTTCTCAATTTTTTTCACATTTTGTCTCTCATAGTTCAGGTCTACCTATGATGTCAATTACAGGCCTCTCTCATCTTTTTAAGTGGGAGAACTTGCACAATTGGTGACTGACTAAATACTTATTTTCTTCACTGTATTTTTTGTCTGCTGCTGTACTTTTGGACTCAAATTTAGGTCATTCTGTTGTGAAGACAGCCGACAATCAGACATTCAACCACTATCAGCAAACTGAGGTTGTTGCAGAGGACGGTGCTGGTTCAGTGGTGCAAAGGGCAACGTTCATCTTAAATATTCAAGCACTGGGTGGTTGTTAGGTCGGCTGGTGTGAGGCTGTCTTATGGTCAATGCAAATACTAAATCAAAATCAAGAAATAAGACGTTAAAAAAATAGAGGGAATAGAGGAAAAAATTAAGGCTGATAAATTCAGATCTACTTTGATTTTATGATTATATGATTTCTAAAAATAGCCATTTATTTATTTATTTATTTATTTATTTATCATTTTTATTTTCCTGTCCCAGTAAATTCATCATCATAGTTAGACAAACACCAGTGAGCGCATCATTTTAATAAAAAGATACAAGAACATAATCTGTCTGCCAGCATCTTCTAAAATGTGTAAGCTATGAAAAGGTCCAAGATACATTTCCTCTGCAAAGACCAAATTGAAATAATCATACAATAAAAGAAGTAAAATGTTTTTCTTTTCTCTTCTTAAATCGGATCATTAAAACTGATTTTATTTGATGTTTTTAACTAACTTGCTGAAAATGTCTGACAATAAGTTTCAGCTTTAGATACTGAGTGCTGTTATATGCTTGCATTACTGTGGTTTATGTCGTCTGAGAAATAAATTGTTCTGTTGATTGAGTTTATTCATTTTTCTAGTGGAAAAATAGTTTCTCCCAAATGGAAGAACTTTAAAGGTTTAAAGCTGCTCTGGAGAGACAAGATCCGCCTTAACAACGCCATATGGAGAGCCTGGTACATGCAGTGTAAGAGTGAAACCTTTTATCTGACAAGTTGTAGTTCAGTTTGTGTGTTTGGACTGCACTTGTCTTTGTCAGCGTACTCTTATCAGTATTATCTTTAAACTTGTGAACTGTGGAACTGGCTTCTGTTTTTACGATGTCTTCAAAAAATATAAACCTGTAGTTTTAAACCTGAATATACTTTGAGCGGTTTGATTGCATGCCAGTGTCTAATAGTAAATTTTATTTGTGTCATAAAGACAAACAGAAGCAGTTAACATAAGTGAATAATTATTCAACCAGATATGACTTGAGATAAAAATAAAAAAAATTGTCCATTTTAATTAGAGAATGATTAAAGTTGTTTTTTTTTCTTTCAGATGTTGAGAAAAGAGGGAATCCTGTTTGTCACTTTGTAACCCCCCTGGATGGAAACATGGACTCAGATGTTCATCGTCCTGCAGAGGTAAACAAAAAAAAAAGTGTGATGACTGTGAGAAATGCAGACTCAAAGATTTCTTAAATGTTTTGTGGCCGTAATCACAAAGATCATTTTAGGTTCAGTCTCCTGAAGACCTTAGTTTGCTGTTTTTTTTTTTTCTACTGCCTTCCCTTCATCTCGATGACAAATTTCTGCATTTTATTTTTATTTTTTCTTCTACAGGTGACTGCTACAGATGGAAAAGGCTGGAAAAGAAGAATTGAAATTGCCATAAAAGAATATCATAAATGGAGAACATATTTTAAGAAAAGGGTATTGCTGTGTTTTTTTAAACATTTTAATATGTTAATTATTCTCAGGGTAGCGCTTTGAGTTCTGCAAGTTTGTCCTATTGTCGTTTGGCTTTATTTGAAATATTAAGCTATGTAAAATAACATGGTGCTCGTTCTTTTGTAGCTACAGAAGCACAAAGATGAGGACCTGTCCAGCTTACTTAAGGTATGAAGAACTGCATCCTGATTAACAAAACACTTCTGATGTCAGCACCGCTAAAACTAACCCATTATTTATTTACTTTACAATAAATACTCTCTTCTATAATGTGAAAGGATGTTGACAGCTTGTATTTTGTTTATGAGAGCAGTCACTGCACTGTGCAAAAGTTTCAAGCACTTAAATTGATCGCACCTGTCTGTTCTCTCACATATGTGATAAATGAAATCCAAACAGCTGCTTATTTCTTTTGCACAGTATTAGCTGAGGTTTAGTGCATGAATGATGTTAGTGCCGTCCCTTGTTGATTGTGCACCACACTGCATGCTTGTGAGACATTAACTGGCTTGGTGGTTGCATTTTGCACAATTAAAGGGGCCAGAGGAGCAGTTTTCTCTGTTTGGAGAAGTCTCTCCAGACATGCTCCGTGCTTCCTTTTATCAGGATGAAGAGACCGCTTCACGCCGCGTGCCTCGCAAGTATAATGAAATCCCCGCCCCCATGGAGATGGACCCCCTGTTTGACATGGACGTTCTGATGTCAGAGTTCACAGACACCTTGTTCTCGACGCTGGCCTCACACCAGCCCATCGCCTGGCCCAACCCCAGAGAAATTGGTGAGAAAGTCATCAGATGTTTTCAGGAGCTTTTAATTTCCGCTCATTTTACTATCTTTGTTCCTCCGTACTGCTGCCTCCACTGCTCACAGCTCACGCAGGGAACGCAGACATGATCCAACCAGGACTCATCCCCTTACAGCCTAACCTCGACTTCATGGACTCCTTCGATCCTCTGCAAGGTAGTGATGAGGCGCTGCCCACAGCTGCAGAAATAAAAYGCAAACTAATATTGCACACTGTCTAGGAATTGAGCACACATGTTCTGATAATGCTGCTCTAGTCGTCAGCTTAGCCTAACATACGAAGTAGTGTGGTTTTTTACTAACCTCCGGCTAACATAGAGACTCTTGTTCCAGACTTATTTCACAGCCTCCGTCAGCCTGTCTTCCCCTCTGTTTCCCCCACTGCATCATCTGTCACCCCTCAACCCAGCAGCAGCTCTCAGTCGCAGGTAAACACCGACCCAGCCTCAGCCCCTAACACACTCCAGTATCACCATCTGTGCCTTAATATGGTTTTTCTTTTCTTTTGTTAAGTACAAAAATGGTTTTATGCAGAATTTTAAGGACTACTGTCATCTTTAGGTCTGTGTAAATACATCAAAAACACAAAATAACTAGAAGCACTCGGAGAGTGCAAATCTCCACCAAGACCACTTTCCCCCATCCTGTAATAGAGTTACAAAGGGGCACACCAATACTACAGTGCCACCTGCTGGACACTTTGAAACCCACGCCCTGTGAAAGCATCACAGCTTTGCCGATCTCAGAGTGTTAAAAGAAAAAATATTCCTGTATCCGCATCGTGATCCGGAACATCACCAAAATTTAAAGGTGTGTTACTTGAGCCAGTACCCATATGTGGTGGTAAAAATGTCATGAGTTTTTGAGTAATATTGTCCACAGACAGAACGACAGAATGACTGACAGACATACGCGACCGAAATCATTACCTCGCCCTTGGCGGAGGTAATAATTCAAAACTTTATTTAGCAAGAATCAACATGATTTGCTGAAATTGATTAACCCTGAAGTGAAGCAAGTTGAAATATTAAATAGTAAAGAAAATTTGTTTCTGTTTCAGATTTATTCTTCTTTATGAGTTTTGATAATTCGATTAAAGTATTAAAGCATGTTTTTTGAGTTTCCCCCTGAATGCTTTCCAGTAAATCCTCATTTTTCTTTAAATAACAAAATATAAAAGTGTTTTTACTTTAAGCATCCAAAAACTGTTTAACACCTCCAAAGTCTAAACCAAAGTTCATGTTGTTTTCATGTTGGTTTACCAGTGTTTGCATTTAAAATCATTGTGAAATGTAAAGAAAATAAACAGAAAATTTTATAACRTCATGGTACTATTATGGGAAGATTTACAGCAGCACCAACAAAAAGTATAATACTTAATCCACCTTTATTTCTTGCAATCGTTAAATTACCAATRAAAATAAAGATTATGTTCATGTCTTAATGTATAAACAGTATTTGTGTATTTTGTACAACATTCCTTTGCCTGTTAACTGTGGTAGTTTTTTTTTTCTTATTACTTGAAATTTATATATATAAAAAAGTCAGACAGGTCAAATACATGGACATTTTTAAAGTAGTAAAAAAACATCAATGTTTTATACAACATGGACTTAGCTATTTTATTACCTTCAAATTTAAATTCTTACAATGTCTCTTGTTTTTGTTTACTTGTTTTGTTTTACCACTTGTTACTTAAAAAAACAATATTAATGCAGCTTGGTTGATATTTATTTTTTCTACTTACATCTTTAATTTAGAAATCACAGCAAGAGAAACTAGTGGCATTAGCTGTAAATATTAGGCTAACTCTAACCCTCATTAACTCTTTAAAATGAATTTAACTACTAATGAATTAAATGAGAAATAATTCTTTCTCTGGCTAAAGCAGCCTGATTACTGATAAACTGTAAACTTAACAAAAAAAAAACAGTTTCCAGCTAACACTGTGTCTCTTCTCTATATTCTGCTGTAAGAAAGTAATAAATTACATTTTTTCCTTTTTTATCTATCATCAGACCTCGTTAATGTCCTCCTTGCAGCTCTCAGGGAACCACATACCCCCCGTCAGCCCCCTACCCCTTCCTGCCCCCATGGTCAGTCAGACGAATCCAACAGGTGACGATGAAGCTGCGTACGAGCAGAACTACGCTTCCCTGTTTGGTGGGGAGGTGGCGTCCAGCRATCAGCCTGTGGTTCCCTCCGTCTCTCAGCCTTTATCCCAAGACCCCCTGGTTCGATGCCTTCCAGGCCAGAATGTGGCCCCGGCAGCTCCCATGGTTCCTTTACCTTTGGAACATGCCTCAGTGCTGGACGAGGCCACACCCACCACCGTGATCACACATACCGCGCCCTCAACCGTCACCCCCAGCAGCACAGCCACCGCCTTCAGCCACATCTCGGCTGCTCCGCMCCAGCTCCAGCCTCTGGCTCCGCCTCCCGCTCCTCACAAACAGCAACCTCAGGCGTTCGCTCTGCCTCGCTCMTTTAAGGCGAACGCATCCAACAAGGTCCGTGCCGTGCAGCGGGTCGCTCCTGCCAGCACCCTCCCTCCTCCACAYGTCATTTTTCAAGGTCAGTGCTGTTCTTGTAAATGTTTTTTCTGATTTAATCTGAGAGTGGATATCTGATTGTCACGAGACAGCGCTCAAGCCTTTCCTATTYCAACAATCTTTGCAAGAAGTGGCTTTAAAACATGACATTTACACAAATTAGTTGTTCTGAAACATGTTTTATTTTACAGTCTATCAAAGCTGACTTTTGTTTAAATGAATCTGTCAACAGTACTGATTGRTTTATCATGTGTTTTTAATAAAATGTGAATAAACACAAATCCTCTCAGCTCATTTTCCAGGTCATCCCAGTGCTGTTTTTGGTACATCCCCACCTGCTGCTGGTGTGGTCATCACTCCACCACTTTTTGCAKCGGTATGTTTCAGTTTGTTTTGCAAATCAGACAGAAATAGTGGCAACATTAGTTATCACATCAGTTGCAAATTAAAGCATGTTTGTTTTATTGATTGATTGACTGATTTTATTTTATTTTATTGCACCATTTCTTGTTCTTAGTAAATGTTTTTGTGTTTCAGGCCTCAGGATTGCCTCATTCGCAGAAGACTCCTCAGCCCATTGTCCTAGAAAAGAAGTTGTTTTCTACTGGCCGAAAAAGTCGRAAACAATCCTCTCCTGGCGCCGGTGAGATTTCTGTCTAAGACAAAAGCTTTTCATGACTCCAAGCTTGCTGCTTCCTTTAAAAAAAAGTCTTTTGTGCTTTTCTTTGCAGTTCACAGTCAGCCTGAGTCCAGTCAAGGGTCGCCTTGTGGTTTAGATCAGGTTCCCAGTCCTCAGTCAATAATCAGCTGCAGCTCAGCTCTGGTAAAGAATGAGCACAATCAGGTTTGTGTCTGTTTGTTATTAGCTGCTCACAGGTGGGAGTGAATAAATCCCACTATGCTGAAACATCAGCAACAATGTTTCTTTAATTTGTGAAACGCTCCGTAATGACTCTGATATTTTCCCTGGCGTGTGACAGAACTGGAGGACGAGCCACATATCTGCTGAACAAAAGAGACGCTGCAACATAAACATCGGTTTTAAGACGCTTTGCAACGTCGTTCCCACTTTAAAGTCCCAATCTAATGTAAGTCTGTTGAAATGTGTCTTCCGGGGCTGGAATTACGCAGAGCTTATTCTGAGGTTTACTTCTGAACTGCGTGTCTTCAGATTACAAACGCGGTCACTCTGCAGAAGACCGTGGAGCACATCGGGAAGCTCCAGCAGGAGAGGCAGCAGATCCAGGAAGAGGTCAAGAGGTTACGAGAGGAGATCGAGGAGCTCAATGCTTCTATTAGGTAATCTAAAACACGATATACGTAGCACTGTGCAGAAGTCTTGAGTCACCCCTTATCTTTTATATTTTGCTCTAATTTCTCTATAAGTGGTCTCCATCCATAGTTTTTAGTTCTTATATGATAAAAAAGTAGCCTTTTATACAGAGTAGGTCGAAATAAGATGTGCAGAATAAAGTCAAAGGTTAAAATAAGTAAAGAAGCAGCCAAAGTCTAAAAAATAAAAACTTCTGAAAAGTCACTTCTTAAATAAAGATGATGAACTGGCCTGACTGCTCAGAAGTAAAATGTAAATAAATGAGGAGTGATTGATAACGATACACATTCTCACCCCTCTGAGTGTGTGCAAGAAGTTGGACAGACTCTGTAAAACTTTAACTGTTGCCTCTCTGTGTTTGTTCTCAGCTCGTGTCAGGAGCAGCTACCTGCGACAGGTGTGCCCATCAGGCAGAACCGCTCAGAGCAAATGCAGGAGAAGTTCAATGATTACGTGAAGACCCGCACTCTTCAGAACTGGAAGTTCTGGATTGTATCTTTCCACAAGGCAGATCTCACTGTCTTTGATGTTTTATAAAAATACATAAAAACAGAGTGATGTTGGCTGTATCATCAATAATATACACATTCACAAACACTGAACGCTTTGCTGCATCTTTTAGCTACATTTTATCATAAAAAAGGAAATTATTTTTGCTTTTTACTAAGCCAAAGTAACTATTCATGAAGGAATCCCCTACCTTTCTTTGTGGTCGGTGCCTTCTGCACAGAGCATCGTCTACTCTTCACAAGTGAGTCAGTTTGTCCATCACCAGTAATCCTTGTAGCCACAGCGGAGCTATTTATGCGCCGCCGTTCTCACAGCTCTGGTTAGATATCTTTTGAAGCTTAGATAGCGGGATGAGATAATCAGCGATGCTGCCCGCAGACCCTGAACGATTCTTGTATCATGTACTGTTGCAGAGGAAGTCCGTAAACTGTTCTGAACGTTTTCTGAGCAGCCTCAGTGTTTGTTTTTAATGCTGTTTCGCTGCAGCAGAACTCTTCTGCCAAATCTTGTGGCAGTGAGTTGTTTGTGCCGGTGCCCATCAGCACAGTGGGAAAAATGATTCTAGTAGAAAGTTTGTCCTGTTTTAGATTTTTAATCTCTCCTGTTTTAATTAAACAGTTAAATGTTTTCACATATTTTCCACTAAGAGAGTTTTAACCCCAGTCTCCAGTCTTGACCTTGATGCGGATCACTGGAGCCTAAGCATCGGCTCTTGACTGGACACAGCCGTTCACATCAGGGCTACCAGAAGTGATGTTTGTTCACCACTTCCTTTTGTTGTTTCAGTATTAGCAGCTGACATTCAAGCATTCTACTTGCAGCAGAGTTAAAGCCTGTGAGCAGTAATGAACAACTCTTAATTGTGCTTGTCTTGACTTCTATCCTTAACAAGCTGCAGAGACATGATGGTGGACTTTCTGCTAAATTCAGTTTTCTTCAACACACCTAAAGTTTCAGCTCTTTTTCTTCTTCTCTGCTCATAAATACTTCCAGAGTTTGCTCCGTAGTCATTTGTAGAGCAGGGCTGCATATCTGGCTCTCTGATGGACTATTTTCCTTGACTCTAATGCTCTTTTCAGTTCAGCATCATTATCAAGCCCCTCTTCGAGTCTTTCAATCTAATGGTAACGACAACGACCAAGGCGGAGCTGTATCGGACCACGCTGCAATGGCTCGATAATCATTGCTCCCTCCCCGTTCTCAGACCCAGTAAGTAAAAATGTCACTTGCTTTAAATACACTACTCTGTGATTAGTCGACGCAGTTAAAATCTGCCCACACACTCTGAACAGATCAACAGTTGAGTCATCAGGTCAAGATTTTGTTCCAGTTGCAGGGATTTTCATTTTTGACTCTTCTAATATCTCTGTTTGTATTTTCCTGCATTTTACTCAGTTACCATGATGCAACGGAGGAGTATTACAATACAACTTAATTTGGTTGAGATCAAATTGCTTCAGATCTGATAATCAGGGTTAAGTGAAACATTTTCAACCCCTCTCACAAGTCACAGGAATTTGGTTTTTTTCAAAGCCATGTCTGATTTTAGCTTTAACACTTAGCGGCAGATAAACAGTGATGACGTCTAAGATTTTTATCATCCAGTTGTAGATTTGTAGCTTACAGAGGAAAGGGCTTTGCTTTATRTGAAAAGGAAATTATTCAGCTTTGAGTCTGTGTCATTGGATCAAAGAAAAATCCCTACTTTAAGCTTTGGTTTCCATTWAAATATTTGTTACTTTTTGACATTCTTGTCTGACATTAACTGATTCAGATCTGTCCCGCAAGAAAATTAATAATTGTAAGTCTGCCATAGTAGCCATCAAAAGTGTCCAAAGTGTGGCCTGCAAGCAGGCCGTGAATTAGAAATATA
Organism: Austrofundulus limnaeus; assembly: GCF_001266775.1. Lineage (NCBI taxonomy): Eukaryota > Metazoa > Chordata > Actinopteri > Cyprinodontiformes > Rivulidae > Austrofundulus > Austrofundulus limnaeus. Next base: position 378,821 of record NW_013952568.1, on the reverse strand, counting down.
CATTTTGCCTGCAGGCTGAATAGTTTGATCTAGATAAACCTCAATAGCAAATTTTAAGGGTGATTTATTTTTTTAATATGTAATTTTTGGTCCAACGTTAAAACCAGATAAGGAAAATCTTAATGTGAAATATAAAGAACAATACAAGTTTTTTGTCGTAATAAACTACTTTTCTTATTTTGATCCAATATCCTGGTAAAAAGAACGGCAGACCTTTTGACTTTTATTAAAAAGATGACTTTTTTAGTAACTATTCGTGGCTAAATGCAGAAAGTGTATTCTAAGAATAGTAGTTAGGGGGATATGAGACTTTGGTAATGGAACTTAATGTCAAACAAAAAAGGGGCATTTTTTTTCTTTTAATCAAGAATTCAAGTTTTTGTGGTCCACAAGTGCTCTTCTCCATTTCCCCTACCATTATCCAAGTCCCGACCCACCAACGAGACCGCCTGCCCCTCCAAGAATTTCACATCATGTAGTCATTTTTATTTGAATAACGCCAGATCAAGTTGAGAGCTATTTTTGCGGTCACTCCTCCACATCCACCTTACACTGAACTTAGGGGAAAAAAAGACGGTTACCGAGCGAGTGTGTGTGTGTGTGTGTGTGTGTGTGTGTGTGTGTGTGTGTGTGTGTGTGTGT
>NW_013952568.1:370322-376961 GCF_001266775.1 Austrofundulus limnaeus | reverse complement strand
TCAGATAATTATTTAATCGGCTCTGATTAAACAACAACTTCCGATTCGATGTGCAAAATGTAGCATCCATGCTAGCTCTGTAAATAAACAAGCCGGCTGTTAGACGTCACGTCTTTTACTGCGCATGCGTGTCACATCATTGCTGTGTAGTGTTCACACAGGGGTCTGATGCAGGTCACATTTAAAATGTAATGTGAACGTTCACACAAAGATCGGATTTTTTCAAAAAATCGGAACTGAGCATTAAGACCTGCAGTGTGAACGTAGCCAAAGACACAAACAACCATGCACACTCTGACACACCTAGAGTCACACAGAAGAGCTCCAAAAGTGATTCAAACTGAGAACTCTGGACTCAGATCCACCATCTGCTGCTGCACAGAGTTCTAATCACTTATTGTCAATAATAATTTACTATGATAAATTATTATTGATGATTATCACAAGGATTCCTTATTATTAAAATGTAATCAGGCAGTCAAATCACTTGTAATTTATTACTATAGTTGAAGGTGAGTTGTGTAAGACCCCTATGGAACCACTGCTCTCAACTTGTGTAAAAGTTTGGACACCTCTGGTGAACATCTCAACATATTTTGGAGGATTTTAATAAAGCCAGGAGTGTTTTAATGTTCAATCACTGATACAAATCCCAGTCATTAATCTTTGTCCTTAATGACTGTGAAACATAAATGATGCAAGATCAGCACAAGTTGTATGTCCCTTATGCCCAGAAAGCTCCAGCAAAAAGAATAAAACAGGCAGCATCTCAATGAGTTTGATAGGATTTAAGCAAGTGGAAGAAAATGGATGTACATTCTGATTGTTCTTGATTTAGATTTTTTTTTTTCCTGGAGTTTAAGCAGCTTGTGACGGACTTGTCTCATCTCTTATTGAAAATGATCTGAGGAGTGATTTATTGTCAGGTTTCCCTCTGATGGTTCTGTCCAGGATGAAAAAACAATCTACTTTTATCTCAGAAATACGGTAGTAATTATAGAGAAATTGCAAATCATTCGTCTAAGTGAAGAGTTTAACAAAACATTCTGATTTTCGGGTTGTGTTACTGTATTCATAAACACATAATGAAAGAAAAGCATTTTCTATATGATGTGAAAGGGGTTTCCCACACTGTCCGTCCCCTCTGTGGAAAACTTTAGTAAATGTTGTTTTGCATTTACGTATGTTTTACAGCCCACAGATTTACCCTTCCCTCTGACTGACTTATCTTTAGCCTACTTTCTGTTAAAGGAGGAAGCTGTTTTCAGAAATTACAAGAAAAAAAAAGACATGCCTCAACACACAATATTCCTCATGTTGTGCCACAGATGCTGTGAATGTAAAACAAAAATAAACTTTTGTTGCAGGTTTAGCAAATCAAAATGTAACCAAGAGGAATTTGTCTGCGACTTAGCAGTGCTTTCAGTGTTTTTTAGCAAATATCCTCTGAGGATGTAAAATAAAAACAGTTTGATGTAAACTTACTGTTTTACCGTTTCAGTGGTTTTGAGAACGCTCCGTCAGCTGTGCACAACTACGTCTATACTGACTGACCCCTCTCTGCTGCCTAAAGAAGCCGTCGAGGCCGTCACACCCACAGGTGACCCCAAAGTTGTCTGAACGTTTTTTTTAATGCATCAAACTTTAAGGAACAAAACATATCTATTGTTCCTGTAAGATGTACAGGAATATCGCCGTGTCTTCCATCAATCCACAAATTCTCAGAGAAATCAAGAAAAACTCTACATTGGACTGTTTTTTTATTTTTTTTTTTATTTTTTATTTTTCACTCTGAATGAAGCTTTCGTGCCTTTGTTTTGTTTTCTGTCKACCGACAGAAATAATGCAGTGACTACTTTCACCTTCTCCAGGTGACAATCTTCAAAATACTTAAGCTGATACTTTAGGTTTAAAAAGCACCAAAAATGTGTTCATTGTGGCTATGAAAAAATCTTCAAAGGGAAAWACTGAGTGAATGTTGTTTTCAGAATGAAAGCATTTTTTTTACCATGAGATACTCTTGGGAAAACTTTGTTTTTTAAACTTTGCGGAGATGAGAACTGTCGTTTTTTTAATGTGTTTATTGTTTTTAAAGACTCCAGATTAGCGTGTAGATGACCTGAGATAAAGCATGTAGCRTTAGAGTTTTGCTCCATTTCACATCCCTCATTGACTCAGGAAAATGTTAGATTACCTGTTAACACTACAGCTTATCTCATGGTTCCTCTGTTCATTTTGAACTTCTGCCTTTTGCACATTCTGCCTCTTTATTTTGATTRTTTTAAAACCTTTTTAAGGACAAACTACAACACTGTGCAGTCAGTCTTTAGTTTTTAACAGATCGACCTGATGGAGCAACACCGACAGTAAATCAGCGTTATTTACTTATTTACACATTATTGAGCTTTGCATAAAGTATTGCACCACTGTCTCTGCAGAAGAGGTCTTTTCTTTGATGATGACTCAGGGCTGCACTCGCATGCATTCATCTGAACAAATGAAGACTAGAAAGATAGCTGTCGKTCGGGATAAAGGCTCCTGGTTTACACAACAACAAAAGCCAAAGAGGAGTTGATTCATCACTATAGAGCATTAGAGATGTTTGATAGAGAACTCTGCATACTTTGTGAAGAAATTCAGGGTGAAAGACACAGATTGAGCTGTTAGACATCATTATGGTCAAAAGTRTCCTTACCTGTGGTTACTGCAGGCTGATTTTCCTTTGTTGCTCATCACTCCTCAGGCAGATTTTAAAAATTTTTTTGGCTTTTTTATTTTATTTTATTTTTTGAACTGTGAGTTTACAGAAGCAAAAGGCACAATTTTTATTTGATGTACGTGCCTCTTTTTGAGTGCATCTTTTTGTGTTTCATTGTGGTTCAAAAGGTTTGTTTTAATGAGACGTTTTGGCTTTTCTATGAGGGGGGAAATAAGCAGTAAATGATCTAGATTTTGCAATGTTAAAGCGTACAGTGGTGTTTTTATTATGATGCCAGTTGAATTTTGAAGTCCTGATGAAAACCACCTGGTTTGATGAGTTTCTCGTCCTCAACAGTCAATATTTCTTTTGTTGGAATCCAAAACTTCAATATTTTATTTAATATTATTTTCTAGGACATGACAATATTTCATAAATGTCGACCAAAGTTCTTATATTTCCTATTAGACCTGAAACTTAATGTTTAATTTTTTTAAAATCACTGATGTGATTTAGGATTTTAAAAGAGYCTTTAAACCCCAGAATAATGGGCGTTTCTGAAAAACAAAATGCACCTTTTTTATGTTTTTATCATTGCCTACAAAGGATTTTATTTTTTTTTCTCTTTGCAATGATTTTTGCTGWATGAAAAAGCAGCCATTTTTCTCACTTTAACTGGAGGTTTGTGTGAAGATGTTATTTTTTTCTCTCTCTGTCTTTCGGTCGTTTTTAAATTACAACATGTTCAATTTCCTCTTTTAGTTGAGTGTTTTACCTGTTTGATGTTGTACAGTTTATCGGTGCAGATAGGATCTGCATATGTTGTTTCTTCTCATATTTCTGTTACTTTCTGTGTGTTTTTCAGAGGAAAAAAAATCTATTTTCTTATGCTGTATGTATGAGTGTTCTGGGTTCTGAGATACATCTGCATACATGATTTAAAAAAGACTTTGAATCACAATAAACACAAGAAAACTCAGCATTTTCCACTATTTATTTTCAATAAATATTTGTAGTTTTTAAATAAATATTTAGTGCAAAAAAGTAATTTAAATAAAAAGAATTTATGGTTGTAAATAAATGACAACTTCAGAGCTTTGAGTTGGTCAGTGTTTTCTGCACCAGCTGCAGAAAACACTTGGCATGAATGTAAGTATCCAGGTCCTGCTCGAAGGCGGGCAGGCTGCAGTTTTTAGGGACGGTCTTGCACTGCATCMGGAGCTCCATGTCCTGCATAACCTGCGAGATCATCTCGAACTCCTGCGACAGCTCGGCCACGAGCTCTGAGAACTTCTGCATGTAGCAGCTGAAGGTGGAGATGGGAAAGATGAGAGGCTGCTGCTTCTCCGGCAGCAGGAGCTCCGTCATGTTCGGGGAACAGCTGATGTTGTTAGGAAGCAGTCCTGGAGCAGACTGGATGAGAAAATCACAGATATAAGAGTTTCCTTATTTGTGATTGTAATAAATTTAAGTGACATAAAAAATGCTTGGAGATACACTGCAAAAAATAGAAATTATTAAAAAAAACTAAGCAACCTTATATTTTAAGAATGTGGAGTTTTCTCAATGATTTGCCATCTCATTGTCCTATAATTTAATCATTGTTCCAATTAAACGTATTTACATTGTTTAATTCTCTCAAAGCTTAAATCTTAATTTTGCCTATTTGAATTTGWCTACTGACTGAATGGAGCCATTCACAAAACTACAAAAAGCTAGAATAGCAAGAAAAAATACATATACAATATATATATGTGTGTGTGTGTATATATATGTGTGTGTGTGTGTATGTATATGTTCTATTACCTATTTTTAAACTATACAAATCTCAGGCTTGTAAATATACATTTTATTTAAGTCAAGCAATTAATATATTTTGTTAAATAAAAAATTCATACTGTCCAAAAAAATTTAACTAAAATTGGTGACCTGATTTCTAATGCTCGACATCGGTCATAAATCATAATAAAAGTTATCAGTTGACTTCTAGACAAACTCTTTATCACATTTATTGCCTTGGGCTAAATCTGGTGCAATGCATCAAATTGTGTTTTAATTGCATAATGTCCCAAATAAATCATTCATTCATTCATTCATTTTGTGACCAATCAATTGTAATTTAAAAAAATGCTCAAATCAACTTTTATTTACCTTTTTTTTTAAAAAAAACTGTAAAATGTTATATTTTCTGCCTTTTATTTACCATTATTTCTCCAGGTATCTGGGACCTTCTTGCTGTGAGGCATCAGTGTTAACCACTGAGCCGTCGTGCTATGCTGATTGTGCCGTAAAAATAACTTTTATTAAACCCACCTTTTCAAGATAATTTTAGAACTGATGCTGARTGAAGTTTGGCTTAGTTAGTGTTAACTAAAACAGTTAATGAGTTTAACATTTATAGCTATATATATGTATTTATTTTGCCTTAAAAAGTAGCTTTGAAATCATTCAACCCTCATTTGTTTTTAAAATATGCATTCATTTTATTAAAAAAAACTTACAAGATGCTCCAGCGCGCTCTCAATCTCCTCCATGATAATTTTGATGGCGGAGTTCAAGGCCTTGTCTGTTGCGTTATTCCTGACAGGCTGGCAGGATGCTCGTGCAAAAAGCATGAACACCAAGATAAGACCTACAGAAATGATGAGAGCGAGCACGGAAGAGAGACCAGGTATTAGACCTGCATGCAGACGCACACTTGCAGTGAGAGGTCTGCTGATCTGCAGCCAGCATGGAAGAGCCTCATTTTCACAAGCAGAAAAGATTCTTACCAGCGCGGAAATCCATGACAGCAGGAGTCTTCGGTCCACAGCAAGGCACTGATGTGAAACTTTTCTCTCATCCATCTTTTAAACATCGCTTTTATTAGTGCATTTTGAGATAAAAATCAACACTTTCCTCTGCGTATGATTGTCACAGGAAAAGCTGCACTTGACTCAGTTTTTACTCTGGAGTTTTACAGAAACTGCACCCCCGTTCAATCAGATTAAATGCAAATTAACCAAATTTTTTCTGAAYGTTGCATTTAATTAAGAGTGTCTTATGACTTTCTGTCAGATAAAAGTCGAAACTTTGTAACACGTCTTGGATCTTTTTTTTAAACAGAGGAGGATTTTAAGTCCAACATTTCAACCACAAACCACAAAGCAGCCTACAAGTGTGAGTGTGTCAGCAGAAATGTGTTTTACTACATCTTGAAACATAGCTGTGTGGATCAAAACACTGGACCCAACAAGTCAAAACTGTTTTCTAAGGGGGCCAGGTGCTTTTAGAGCGTGGGATCGATAAGGATTCAGTTGTGWTTAGAAATATGGTTCAGGAGTTCAGAAGTGCAAATCTTTCTTGGCCGAAAGACTGAAAAAAGTTTCAAAGCTGAAACCGTTACTCAATGRAAGAATGACAAAGCAGAAGTTAAGCTTATATGATAAATATATTGCTCAAACGAAACGCAACTAAAAGTAGTTGAGATTAAGCTAGTTTCAGTTCAAAATGTTCAACAAYCTGAGCCAGAGGTCGCCAGTCTGCTGCGGGGGTCACAAACAAGACCCCACATGCTCACATGTACACCTATCAGTGTCACTGTTAGACCAGGGGAGGGCAATCCTGGTCCTCAAGGGCCGCGGCCCTGCATGTTTGACAATTTTCCATGCTCCAATTCAGTCACTGAATTACCTCTTCCAAGTTCTGCAGAAGCCCCGATGATCACCCATTCTTTCNGAGGACAACAGAGCTGCTTCATGGAAGAAGAACCTCAGCTTAGCTTGTTTTCTTTAGCATTAGCCCTGACGCTATCACCATATATGGATTAGCTCAGCGCTACACAATCTCCTCTCGTCACTGAGGTCATCCATCCACATGACAGAGAGGGGAACGCAAAAATGACTCAGCTGCAACTGAAAATATGGATGGAGGACCTCAGTTTAGCTTGTTTGTCATGCTAG
>NW_013952568.1:366947-369969 GCF_001266775.1 Austrofundulus limnaeus | reverse complement strand
AGGGCCGCGGCCCTGCATGTTTGACAATTTTCCATGCTCCAATTCAGTCACTGAATTACCTCTTCCAAGTTCTGCAGAAGCCCCGATGATCACCCATTCTTTCAAATCAGGTGTGCTGGAGCAGAGAAACAGGTGAAACATGCAGGGCTTCTGCCCTCGAGGACCCTTGGAGTAGACCCAGGAATGCAGACTCAAGGACGATACTTTGAATAAAAAAAAAAACAACAACAACTTACATTTATTTAATAAATCAAAGGGCTGACGTGACAAGAAAAACTACAAAAAGTCGCAGAAACACAGAGGAGAACCAGACATGCTGAATGACACACAATGCCAGAACCCAGCTGAGGTGAAGACTGGAGAAGACAAAAGACTGGGACTGAGGAGGTAATGCCTGGTTCACACGACAAGATTTTAAAATTGTTGGCTGATTTTCAAAGATCGTGAGACCCCCACATGATAAAAACTCCTAGATAACAGGTTTGGTCCTACAGCGTGTGGTGCGCAGCCGCACAGCTAAGACATCACACCACCAGATTCTACTCACCAACATTCAGATGTCAGACAGGAAATCTCTCGAAACCTTTTATGCTTTATCACTAATTACTTTCTTAGTATCCTTTAAGTGCTCTTTTTTTTGTCTGGGTGTCTCTTGGCATTCACTGTGGATAGCAAAGTAAGAATTTCATTGCTCAGGGAAATGTTTCATCTGTGTATATGACAATAAATATTTTGAATCTTTGAATCTTGAGATCAAATATGAGCTCAGTAAATGAACACGGCAGACGAGGAAGAAGCAAGGGCATTAGTTTGTGGGCTTTAACGGAAAACACAAAACAAAAAGWCATCCACTRGACTTTCTGGTGCACCATGACAGTTCTGCCTTCTGCATTTTGGATTCCCCTCCGTGTTTCCATCATCATGCTTTCCGATTGGYCACACGTCACATTCAACAATCTGTGAGCTCGTTTGTCCTCASGGAACACCACTTGGGCCAAGACAATCGAACATGATGAATATCCGATTTGCAGTCAGAGCAGCCCCAACGTCCTTCTGAGCCGAGATGACTCTCAGCACTATCACGATTATCAGAGCGTCCTTAAAGGGATCCCCGATTAGTTGTAACATTAGACTTTATATGATAAGCATATACTTTAACTGTAAAATAAAGACTGTAAAAATACTGTAAGCTGTTCAGCTTTTATAATTTTTAAACTAAAAGTTTTAAAATATATTACACGGACGGGGCCATTTTATTTACATGCTAAGCATTCTAGGTAAATGATGACATCAACTAGGTCATCGGTGCGAGGCTGCTAGCGAGCTATATCCACCCTGAAGGTTAATCTTGGACAATATCAGATGATCGACTCTTTTAAATGAAACCAGAGAGCGTTGACAGAGAGGAGAAGGTAGAAATGACTCAGCCTGTAACTGAAAATATAGATGGAGGACAACAGAGCTGCTTCATGAAGAAGAACCTCAGCTTAGCCTATTAGCTTTAGCATTAGCCCCGACGCTATCACCATATATATGTATTAGCTCAGCGCTACACATTCTCCTCTCTTCACTGAGGTCATCCATCCACATGACAGAGAGGGGAACGCAAAAATGACTCAGACTGCAACTGAAAATATGGATGGAGGACCTCAGTTTAGCTTGTTTGTCGCGCTAGCGCCGAGCTAATACATATAAGGCAATATAGCGTGGGCGCTAACGCAAAGGCTAACAGGCTAAGCTGAGGTTCTTCTTCCATGAAGCAGCTCTGTTGTCCTTCATCTATATTTTCAGTTACAGGCTGAGTCATTTCTACCTTCTCCTCTCTGTCAACRCTCTCTGGTTTCATTTAAAAGAGACAATCATCAGATACTGTCCAAGATTAACCTTCAGGGTGGATTTGCTCACTAGCAGCCTCGCACCGATGACCTATCCACGTCATCATTTACCCAGAATGCTTTGCATGTAAATAAAATGGCTCCGTCCGTGTTAAAATATATTTTTAAAAAATCTACAAAACTAAACAGCCTACAGTATTTTTACAGTCTTTATTTTACAGTTAAAATAAATGTTTATCAAATAAAGTTTAATGTTACAACTAATCGTGGATCCCTTTAAGATTGTCAGATGGACAAAATCGGGCCAAAATTTGGCACAGYTATCTGCCCTGTGAACCAGGCATCCAGGCATAAGCAACATCAGCTGAGACATAAAATAGTGAACTGGTKTGAGTGGGAGGAACAGGACTTAGGAGCAAAGGTTGACCGTGGACATAAAGTTCTGGGGAAATAACGTGGCGCTGCAAGGAAATGCAGAGGAACAGAGCCAAACAAACAAAATAAGCATGAAAACCAAACAATAACCATAAAAACACAGTTCCTGACATTTAGAGTCTCCAGTWAATCTAACATGTGGGAAACTTGAGTACCTGGAAACCCTTGTCATTTAGTAAAAACATCMAAATTACTAACAGGAATGTTGGTGGCATTTATGATGTTAATGTGAAAGTCTGAGAAATGCCAACAAAACCCTGAAGAGGGGTTCGGCGAACGTTCGAATTACCCAGTGTCTTGAGTGGTCAGAGAAAGAACAGCCAGTCTTATGGTCCACATTTAATTTACAYGTATTAAATGAACGTTATAGACAAAATCTATTTCTGTTATCTTTAATTTAAACCAACCTCAAAACTTCAAAAAATTGTTCTAAAAGCTTTGAAGTTTAAAGTTTAAAGTTCAGTCATAAAGATTAAGCATCCATTAAGAGACCTTTCTTTTCTTTTTTCTTTTTGTTTTGATGGGGGTGGGCAATGAAAGATGGCACAGAGCAGCTTTAAAAYGTCCAAAAAAACTGAAGTTGAACAATTTTTATTTTTGCAACGATAGATCATCACCACTCCAGCTGAAGGCAGTTGCCACCCAGTCAGATAAGAGCAACACAAAACATMGTTGAATGTAAACCATCACTTAGTATAAATACAAATAAATAATAAAATAAAACTATTCAATAAATAAATTAATAAATAGAT
>NW_013952568.1:334349-366596 GCF_001266775.1 Austrofundulus limnaeus | reverse complement strand
TAAATAAATAAATAAATAAATAAATATTCCTCAGTGATGTGAGGTATTATTGTTGCAGCTCTGCTTAATGAACTCTTCTGTCCATTTCCTGCAGAAGTAGAAGATCCTGAGGATAAATTCCTTCTTAGGATAATCCTTTAACTCTTTAGTGTTTGTGCGGCATCTTTGGAGGTCATCAGATGTATTCCARGATAATTTTTTCGCAAGTGCTTGGAAGTTGATCAGGAAAGCACTAGTGTTGTTAAGGATCTCGGAGGGATTCGGAATGACCGGTCTGACAAGTTTGGGCAGACAATAATGGAGGTAGTTGTTGATGGCCCCCACAGACACCTGGAATTTTGCATCAGTAGTGTTTTTCACAGGAAAAGTTATTCCATCAAGGGGCTCCAGAGTTCCATTGCTGTGGGCCATCGGGGGTTCCTCAAAGAGGCGACGAACCTGTGGAGGAAATAGAAGTTATTAGTCTAAAAGCAAATGCCGGGATATCCACCGTCGCTTGTTTACACGTCATGAACCCAGAAGATTTTCCAGCTGAGGAAGTAGCACARCTTTATCTTGCGATGCAATACATTTGCACACATACACTTTGGCTGCCTTTTCACTCATCTTCAGTCCATTAATGAACAATTTTTAAAGGCGTGTTTGTTTTGTTAAAACACTTAACTCTGACCTACAACTCATTCAGGCAYAAAATGAACTAGTGTGGATGCTCAAAAGATACTGTAACTCTTTGTTACTCTGAGCCTGTCTCAAAGAAGCAATTTGTTACCATTCATTTAGTCGAAAGAATAAAATGCTAAAGATGACATGGTTTTMGAAATCAAAACTAGCGCCAAGAAGGTGCTTTTCGATGAACGAATAGCTGGGAACTTGTGGTCAGTGATCAACAAATGAACTCTTCATCTGCTGGATGTTTTTCATAAAGACATAACTAATGAAATAAAAGGCATGGAAATTGAACTGCTTGAAGGCAAAATAAAAAGAACTCAGAACCAATTTCAACACGTTCACAAAGCTCTATACAGCATATAGTTTTTGTAAACTTACTTACRCATTGATTTTCTGCCTTTTTTAAATTTTCCAAAGCCAGCTCCAGTATCATTATATCCCTCTGCTTAATTGGTTTGGAGACCATGAGGCCGATGTAGCTCACAGCTATAAAGAAGAGCAGGAACTCTGCAAACAAAAGTACAAAAAAATTAAAAAATAGAATGATGTCATCTGCATAACAAGTGACCTGAAGCTTTGCAAAAGTCTGAGTGGATTTAAATATTAATCAAAATTCAAGAAAACAAACATTTTAACCATTACAAACATGGTTAATGCAGAGTCCTCAGTGTACAGCTTACCTTGATGCCGACACATGGTGTGGTTTGTTTCCCGCTTTCTACTGACTCAATGCTCATGAAATGGCTCAAACTGCTTATATAGTCGCTACGTGGGTTTTTTTTTTCTCTGCATGCCATCAGCTGATTGTTGACGCCATTGTGGTATTATCGACCAAAAAAATCTCTTTGTAAWTTTTTTCTTTTTTGCAGTTTTAGGGCAGCCTTTACCACAATGGTTGATTATGTGGAGGCTGATGGCATCTCAAGCCTAGACTGAAACTGTCTGGTAAAGTTTATGTGATATGTGAAAAACCAGGTGGAACTCAGACATCATAACAGGTTGTTCTCTTATTGTTATGATGCTTTTCAACTTTTCCAAATGTGCTACATAAAGCTTTGATTTGTAGGTTGATTAGCATAACTTCCTTTTCTGATATGAAAACAAGGTAGGCTGTTCTGTGTTAGTCAGTGATTTGTGTTTCCAATGATRACATTAAAAACTCCAAATTTGGAGTTTTCAAGGCATATACTGTATAACACTGCATTAACTCCATTATCAAATCATAAATTTCTTAGAAATGCATCTGCCATGCAGTTACTGTTAATCTGTTCTGCTTCACTTGGATGTTACACCACAAAGATGCATTRATTTGTCTTGAAGTCAACCACAGATATAGGTTAGAGTTAGTCTACTCATTTTCAAAGTATAAATGTGATTTCTTTCAAAGTATTTGATTTAAAGACCACATTCCTTTTGATTTTTTTCCAATGACTACATTGCTAAAGATGAAAAAGTTGAACATTTCTTTTATGATATTGCGACTTACAACTCGTTAAACATACCCTTGTGCAGCCGTTGCTCAATAAACCTAACGTTGACTCGTCCTTTCAAATTTTAGGTCCAATTCAACACTTCCTTTTCATCAAAAYTCTTAGGTTAGTTTTTGTCTGGCCGCAGTCCTTTTTGAATACCTGCTTGAAATGTTTCAGTCTTGGTTTAAAGCAGTTCACAGCACTTTTTAGTGACAGATTCAGGCGACTCAACAGTTTTTTTTGTTGTTATTAGTATTATTACTTTTATTATTACTGTTTTTTTTTTTTTTTTTTTTTTTTTGCTTTTGCCTTTGATTCAATTAACACCATCCTGATCTCCAGGCTGGTGTTTTCCAAGGAAATGCACTAGACTGGTTCAGGTCTTACCTGTCTGACAGGAGTTTCTCTATAAGCCTTGGAAAAATATGTTTTCTGGGAAATCTGATTTTTCTTAGCTTCCTGTTTCCAATCTGTGCAAGAAAACCCACAAGCATGAGGGCGAACAACTCTACAAGAATTCAAATCCAGGACCTCCTTGCTGTGAGGCATCARTGCTAACCACTGATCCATCATGCTGCCCTAACTCCTCTCACACATGGAGTTCCCCAAGGAGCCATCCTTGGAATGTTTTTATTGTTCATCTATGTGCTCCCCTTAGGCTCCATCTTTAGAAAATTTAATATCTCGTTTCATTTCTACAACAATCAGATCTACCTACAGTTAAAGCACAGTCAATGTTTCATTAAAACCATTGTTTGACTAACAGAAGTAAAAGCTATGGTTTCAAACTTACTAAATTCCACAGAGAATAAAACTAGTTCTTCTACAAATCAGTCAAAAGGGAAACCTTTTTTTTTTCTTTTAACAATTTTGAAAGGATGATGATGCTTAATAGACTATTGTAACTCTATGGTGGTGTTAGTGGGGCTCGCCTCTCCAAACTGCAACTCGTCTTTTGACACAAACAAAAAAAGCGTGAATGCATTTCCTCAGTGCTTGCTTCTTTTCACTGACTCCCTATTTGTTTTAGAATTGATTTTAAAGTTTTATTGATGACCWATAAGGCCCTGAATGRGCAGGCTGCTGTAAAACTGTGTGGCCTCCTGCAGACTTGCGTGTCCTCCATATCTCAGATCTAAAGATCATTTGCTTTTGGTTGAGCTGCAGTAAGGTGTAAATTTCCCCACTGTGGGATCAATAAAGTTTGATCTTATCTTATCTTATCTTATCTTATCTTATCTTATCTTATCTTATCTTATCTTATCTTATCTTATCTCATCTCATCTTGGCTGTCCTGAGGTCCAGGCTTGTCCACAGAGGTGACTGGGCCTTAACTGTTGGCTTCAACTCTTGGTGGTTTTGTGTTAAAACACATCTGCACTCACTGGCTTTTAATGAGAGCTGACATTCATTTTAGTGGTTTTATTTTATGTCTTATTATATTTTAGCTGTTTTTGTGGTCTTTTGTATTTGGTATTGTCTTTTTATTTCTTATATTATGTGCAGCACTTTGGCCAAAAGACCGCTGTTTTTAAATGTGCTGTAGAAACAAATTTGATTTAATTTGAAATGTTGTCTTCTCTGAGCTAAGTTAAATCAGTCTTGTGTTTTTATCTGTCAGCTCATCTGTCAGTTTATTCATCCATCAATCCAAATTTCCATGAATATTTTCTTCAGCTTACCCATGTTCAGATAAAAGGACCGAGTGGAAAACCCAGACATCTCTCTCCAGAGGGAGATCCTCCAGCTGTGATCTCAGGTTTAAAAAAATGCTGTAGTATTCCTTCAAAAATCAATTTTCTGGTCTAAAAAAAAGTCTAAAGCTCTTATAGTTATGGTGAACCTTACTTCTGACAAAAGAAAATAAATATTTCCAGTTTATTGTCACACCACTGTTTAAAAGCCAACATCTCTGAAGGGGTGGATTTATATTAGMGCTGGAGGCACTGGAAACGTCGTATGAAGGCACCATTCAGGTAGAACAAGATTTTGTGTATTGTGAAACAAAAGCCAACAATGAGGCTCATTCAAATAAATGATAGTCTACAGGAAACATTTTCAGAACAATTTTAAAAGTTGTTTCTTCCTCCCAAGAATTTTAGTGAGCCGTCATCTTGAGCGTCTGCACAGATGCTCCAGGCCCAAATAAAAAAATGCCCTATTTTCTGTGTTTCATCTGACGCCAAACTTTCTATAAACTCGGTTATTTTGTRTAAATTTTAAGCAGGCTGGACGGTACCTCACTGTTTTTGTGCACCAGTTTTTCTTCAGGGTTCATGACCGGAGCCTCAGGTGTCGCCTGGCAACAGTCAAAGGTAAACAAACATCAGCTGAAGACAAGATGATCACCTGTGTCTTTACTTTACGTGATAAATCGTCCTACAGTGTGTTTTGTTGACAGTTATGGGCTCAAAAATGCTTTCTGCTGTGTTAGAGAAGAAGCTGGGACGTCTTTGTCTGACTGATTTTCCCTGTGGAAATGGAACCTGGGTGAGTTTTCAGCTAAATTTGCTTCAGATAAAACACAGTGTTAGTTCACTGCTGCATGACAGGCTTTTTAATGTGTAAAACTCATGTTCTGTTTGTCAGAGGGGCACCAAAGACAGTGCAGGGGGTGCAGAAACTGAGTCAACAAGTGACCTCTTGGACCTGCTGGACTGTCCTCGTTCTCCATGGAGAGTCAACGATGACTCCTGGAGTCCTCAAGCTTCAGCTCTGAGACGGCTGGCCGTGCTCAAGCCTCTGCGGCTGAACGCAAACTTTATCCACAATTACTTCACGACACTTCGTATCCTGGGCAAAGATGTGAGTGAACTCAGAGCTCCAGAGCAGGAGGCAAACTGTTAGGTTTCATTACACTTCTGCACACTTTCTGCTTTCTTCCATTCAGTTTCCTGAAAATATCTTCTTGAAAGTGTTATTGAACTATTCAGAAACTAAGAATTTTAAGTTATTTTGTGAATATATTTTTGTCTGTTTTTTACTTCCACACAAACAGAAACTGATCCCAGAGGGAAATACAAAAAGTTTCTCCATTTGTTGCATTTTAAAACTGATTCCTCTTGATGTTTTCATCTTACGTTTCTTTTTCCAAATCTCCAGCCACAATTTTCACAGCTACCTAATTTTCTTTATACTGAAGTTATTAGTTAGTAGTTCTTGTTTTAAGGACATTACATCCATTTTGCAATTKTACACTTTAAATGTGCAAATCAGCTGTTTAACTCCGTTGTCAGAACTGTTTTCTGGACATRATAAGCTGCAGACACAGGCATTCATGAACTGCTTGTCATGAAAGTTTGATTGATCCTTTTTGATGTTGCTTTTTCTACATCAAAAACTAAAAATCACTGAAAATTTTAGACCTAATTTCCTTAGTTTCAATTAGTTTCATAAAATCATGAGAAGCAATAGAAACTCTGTCACAGATTGCTGGSCMRRWKKWAWWAMYTTWAAAAATAATGTTTTGCTGGCCAGATTAAATGTTAACATGGGTCAAATTTGGCCCATGGGCCGGGAGTTTGAGTATGTACTATAACTGTTTATACTTGTTGAAATGAAGCATGCTCCCACATGCTTCCAATATCTGTTGCAATAATAAAGTCTAAATTATGTTACAATCCCTAAGAGCAGTCTTTATTTGGTCATGATGATAAAATTGAGAGGTGCTAACATAATTTAACACTACATCCCAAACACAATCAATGAAAGATTTTCCAAAATACTGCTAGACTGATCAAAAGGTCTTGCAGTGATTTTGAAAGAACGAATTGCATCAACGTGTATCGATGTGTACAGATTTCTGCGTCGCTTCCAGGTATCGATTATTGATGAAGGCCTGCTKAAGTTCTCCAGACTGGAGGAACTGGTGCTGAGCACTAACGTAATCTCAGAAATCCCTGCGGAGAATCTTCCCAGCTCCCTGAAGGTGAGCCGTCGAGCTGCATCCGAGTGATGCAACACTTTCTGCAGTTTATCAGCTCAGAGGAGGTGTGTGCTGTTTCAACATGTTAGCGAAGACTCACCTGCAGCTAATCACTCAGAGCAGGAAGCTATTAAGTTTCTTCCTTGTAATTCAGATAAAGGTGAAATGCCTGACTGTGACGTTGTGTAATGGGAAGCTGTGCAGCAAAACGACATCTGAAACTGTTATGAAATTGCCACTTTTCTAGGTTTTGGACGTACGTGCAAACCGATTATCTTCTCTAAACGGTCTCACGAGGCATCCACCTCCCCAGCTGCAGTATCTCGGCCTTGGCTCAAACTGTCTAGGTTCCCATAAAGACATATCTCATCTTACAGGAAGACACTGGTTAGTTCACACAAATGCACACACCGGAAGCTGTTGGGTTGTTAAAGAGGTTCAGTAACCCAAAATCAGGTCAAATGAAAGCTCAGTGACAGTTGTTGGTTTTTATAGTTGGCTTTGTAGTTAGTTGTAGGATGTATGGTCACACGGTGGTACCTCATTGTGCCAAGATGCTTCTCTGTAGGGTTTTCTGATTTGACACAGCAGTTTTCAGTGTGGGGACGCCCACAGGCACACTAAGTCCTCCATCTGTGGTGAGAGCAGAAGATGCTGCAAAAGAACACCTTTTGATCCCACATAAAACACACATACATTTATGTGGTTTAGGTGCCAGTACAGAGTTCAGGTTTACTCTAAACCTCAGCATATTGTTTACTGATATTACAAATGAAGCACMGGCTTATAATGGTGATTAGCACTTAACTTACTACTTACTGAGCTCAAGTTGTTTGTCAAAGGATAACAATTTAACAAAAAGGGGCCAAAACAAGTCAATTGTATTGCATTTTATTGTTTCACACTGAAACACATTTTGCCATGTCATATAAAATATAATTTTGTGTTAAATAAATTTATTGGTCATTTACTTACTGATTCTAAAAGCACAACACCATTTCATAGTTTTCCTTATTTAAGTACTGGTTTCTGTATTATACTGAGTGACTATATTGTTATGCCTTGATTAAAATAGTTTTAGCTACCGTTTAATTAAACAAAAAGAAAGTGATTGTGTCTTAGTATCTGTTTCAGTAACAGGAATGTGGTGGGTGGAAGCGGATGCTGAAGAAAATGATAAAACTGGTTGGATTTCCGGATGTCGCTCTGAGCGTTGCTAACTTTGCAAACTGGAAGCATTAAAGCTCCGCTCAGAACCAGTACTAGTTTGTTGTATGGTCTATTCTCTTCATATTTTAATCAATTCAACATTCATGTGGTTTATGCCTGGTTAAGACACGATTTCAGTAAAAGAACACAAATTTTCTTACAGTTTTATATCGTATCGTATCGTATCATATCATATATACTATGTATAAATGTAAATCCCTTCAGACATTTTAATGAGCCTCAAAAATCCATAATTAAAACAAAATCCATATTAACCTCACATGTGTATGGAGRTGGAGGAGGGGGTGGGGGTGGGATGAAAGCATCTGCAGCGCAAAGCAGGAGGAAATGAGGATGGGAGAACTTATTTATAGTGGCAGAGCAGTTATCTGATGTTAATTATTGTTTTTTTTAATGTCCTACAGGCTCTGACATGTTAAGTAAATTTGAAACTAAGTTTTTGAAAAAAATTGTAAAACGAAAAAAAATCCAGGATTTCTCTATATGTCTCTATACCTACAAAATGAGGGAAAATCTGTGTAAATTACAGACAATCCTTACAACTTGACATGTGATCATGTCATGTCATGTCATGTCATATCATATCATATCATATCATATCATATCATATCAATCATATCATATCATATCATATCATATCATATCATATCATATATCATGCATTGTATCATATTGTCTCATAGCATCTCATATCGTATCGCATTGTATCATATTGTATCACATCATACATTGTGTTCTATCATGTTGCATTGTATCATATCATATCCTAATGTATTATGCTAAGTCCATTTTTACTGTTTAGTTTAATATATATAGCTTATCATATTATATCATTATATACTGTATCACATCACATTTATTGTATGTTTTTGTTTTGTATTATTTCTTGTAATATACAGTGGGGTGTGAAAGTTTGGGCAGCCTTGTTAATTTTTCTGATTTACCTTTATAAATCATTGATTGTTTGGATAAAAAATATCAGTTAAATATGTCATATAGGGGACAAACACAGTGACATTTGAGAAGTGAAATTAAGTTCATATGATACTGTATATAGAAAGTGTATAACTGGTTAAACAAAATTAGGCAGGTGCATAAGTTTGGGCACAAAAAAAAACCTCAACTCAATATTTAGTAGATCCTCCTTTTGCAGAAATAACAGCCTATAAACACTTCCTATGGCTTCTGATGAGAGTCTGGATTGTGGCTGAAGGTATTTTAGACCATTCTTCTTTACAAAACATCTCTAGTTCATTCAGGTTTGATGGTTTGTGAGAATGGACAGCTCTCTTTAAGTGACACCACAGATTTTCAACAATATTCAGGTCTGGGGACTGAGACGTCCGTTCCAGAACGTTGTACTTGTTCCTCTACATGAATGTCTTAGTAGATTTTGAGTAGAGTTTAGGGTGGTTGTCTTGTTGGAAGATGCAGCCCCAGCTTCAGCAGCTTCAGCTTTGTCACTGATTCCTGGATACTGGTCTCCAGAACCTGCTGATATTGATTCGAATCCATGCGTCCCTCAACTTTAACAAATATTCCCAGTCCCTGTACTGGCCACACAGCCCCACAGCATCACAGCCCCACAGCATGATGGAACCACCCCCACATTTTACTGTAGGTAGCAGCAGGTGTTTTTCTTGGAGTGCTGTGTTCTTTATCCTCCATGCATAACAGCGCTTGTTGTGTCCAAATAACTATATTTTAGTTTCATCAGTCCACAGCACCTTATTCCAAAATAAAGCTGGCTTGTCCAAATGTGCTTTAGCACACCTCAAGCAGCTCTGTTTGTGATGTTGGGGGAGAAAAGGCTTCCTCTGCATCACTCTCCCATACAGCATCTCCTTGTGTAAAGTGCTGAATAGTTRAACGATGCACARYGACTCCATCAGCAGCAAGATGATGTTGTAGGTCTTTGGTGCTGGTCTGAGGGTTGACTCTGACTGTTCTCAACATCCTTCACTTCTGTTTATTCCAGATTTTTCTTGGTCTGCCACTTCAATCCTTGACTTGAACTGTGCCTGTGGTCCTCCATTTTCTCACAATGTTTCTCACAGTGGAGACTGAAAGCTGAAATCTCTGAGACAGCTTTCTGTATCCTTCCCCTAAACCATGACGGTGAATAATCTTTGTTTTCAGCTCATTTGAAAGTTGTTTTCAGACTCTCATGCTGCGACTCTTCAGAGAAGATGCAAAGAGGAGAAAAACTTACAATTGCCCCCCTTAAATACCCTTTCTCACAATTGGAGTCACCTGTGTGTGGAGGTCACTGAACTTACCAAACTAAATTTGAGTTACAATAATTAGTTCTAAAGGTTTTTAAATCAATAAAATGCCAACAGTGCCCAAATTTATGCACCTGTTTAATTTTGTTTAACCAATTATTGCACACTTTCTGTAAATCATATAAACTTCATTTCAATTCTCAAATATCACTGTGTTTGTCCCCTATATGATATACTGTATTTAACTAATTGTTTTCATCCAAACAACAGATTTATAAAGGTAAATCAGGAAAATTACCAAGGCTGCCCAAACTTTCGCTCCCCACTGTATTATATCTAACCAAATCATTTCACATGATATCATATATTGCATAATATTGTATTGTCTCATATTATGTATCATATCATTGCATAAAAAGTGTTTTGCCCATGTTTAATAATTGTTTTGCTATTTGTTTCTCAATAGTAATGAGATGTCATAATAAGTAGTAATAAGTGAAGATTACAGCAGTAACAGATAACACATATGAACTAGGTTTTAAAACATTTAGTTTTTTTACAGCTGTATCAAATGTTGTATTGTAAAGCTGTTTTGTATCATCTATGACTCTCTCTGACCACAGGCCACAGCTAGTGTGTTTGGACCTCAGCGACTGTGAGTTTCAGGACCAACAAGCTCTGCTGAGCGCYTTGAGCACCCTCCCGTGCCTTAAGACACTGTTGGTTGTGGGCAACCCGTTCACCCTTGCGCCATCACATCCAGGCTTCACTGTGGACAGCCTCCCACAGCTCAAAYATTTAGACGCCTCGTGGATCTCTGCTGAGGAAAAGTGTCGTTTTAGAGGCTTGGCCACAATGAGTGGTGAGAGTGTACACTGATGTGTCCAGAAGATCTGCAAACATGGRTTCCTTTAACTTATTGTGTCATTTTGGTTGCATATAAAGTATTATTAGAATTATTTGTCTGTTTGTTTGTACAGATCTGATTGTGGATGTAGCTTCGGTCACAGTGAGCCTGAGCAGGTTGATGGGAATCCCAGACCCTTCGATGGGTGTAAATAAAAAAGCTCCTGATTTTCCACTCATCACCTACAACTATTCCATCACATACCCGTTCCTTAATCATCCTCCACCTGATAAACTGGTGATGTATTCTTCCTGCACTTTTTACTTTAATTTATATGTYGTCAAAGTATCTAATCTGAGTTCACCACAAATTAGTTTTTATTTGCGTTACATCTCATTTTATCTGTTTAATTAACATCACTAATATGTTAATGTGTTCACACAATTTCACTTTTTGGTTTCCCTCAGAATATCTTTTTACATGTTAAAGAAGGTTTTATGTTGTCATTGTGAATCTGTCATACATGATGCTCAATATTCACGTTTGCTCAAGTATAAACAACATTCTTATGTTAACCTAAATCTTTTGTCACATCTCTGTAAAAAAAAGTCCAATCACACAGAGAGGGAAATTGTGTTTCCAAAGAAATCTTTGTAAAAAAAATTTTTTTAATGATGTGATTCAAACCCCAACAAGGATGTCTAGTCATTTTTTTATCAGCTAAAGTCTTAACATTAAACTCATGCAACTGAGATATTTGCTGTAGTCACTTCCTTTAGGAACTTTTGAGAAAAAGTTTTTTTTATTAACTGGCTTTTGTATGTTCTTTTATGTTKTTATGTTTTTGTGTGTGTAAATAGATGTTTTCCACCCTATTAGGACCAGGTTTTGTTCCACCTGGTCCCAATAGGGTGAAACAACATCTTTTCAAAGATTCAAGGATTCAAAGATTCAAAGTGTTTATTGTCATATGCACAGATGAAAAACATGTTTCCCTGAGCAATGAAATTCTTACTTTGTCGTCCATTTTTTAGTGCCAAGAGATAACCATGTAAAAAACAAATCATCATTGAAAGGACACAAACAATGTTGATTAAATAAAAAAAGAGGCTAAACTAAGGATAATAACATCAGAAGGGAACAATAAAATAATGACAACTAGAAGGGAACTGTACAATCTGTTTTTAAAGTGTARTGTGCAAATGTGCAACAGGTAACAGTCTGAAATGTGCACATGTGCAGTAATRATAATAAGCAGAAGAATGTCACATTCAGCTGTTYAAAAGTYTGATGGCACTTGGGAAAAATGAGTTCTTGTATCTGGAGGTTCTGCATGTGTCAGGGTTCAGATTTAGCAGGTATGAAAATGAGTTTCTGTTTGGGTTAAGTGGGTTTTTAGGGCAAAGGTCAGGGTTAGGGCACAGAAATGAAGTAAATGCACTAGAAATATAAAAGGTGTRTTGTGTTTCTCATAGAAACTGGACAGTGAGTTTCAGCCTGACCCGGGGTCCGCAGCTCGTGTGACAGAGGACGGCCCGGCYGAAGATGACCAACAGACAAACCGTGAAGGAGAGACGTCCAGTTCAGACGCTGGAGTTTCCAGCTCTGATGAAACCCACACTGAAAGTGAACACCGTAAGAATCGTTGACTCATCTGAGTTGCAACCAGCTTCACACCTAAATTATTACGCAATAACTGAAAAGAGCTGACATAAGGCTCAAAAAGGAAATGAGTTGAGGATGTTTGAAGTGTGTCGGCATGATTTTAGCAAAAATGACTGTAAATTGATWATTTATTCTGTGGAGCTGGAGTGGACTTTTTCTCTTATCAGTGTTGCGTCAGCAGCAGCACACCTCCTCAGGAAAGCAGGAGGTGGGGGGAGGAGAGGGTTTGGGTTACGGGTTAATCCTTTATCAGGTGCCACACATCGTCTCCAGGCCTGACTCTGGTTTTGTAATCTGATTGTGAGCTTTTTTTAAAAAAAGATTATTAATATTTATTTTTTTCCACAGCGTCACAACACAGCACATCCAAACTGTTGTGGACCGAACTCGTGGACTTCAGCGACTCACAGACCTTCACTGTCACTTCTCTGAGAGTTTTGAAGAAATTTCTCAATCAAGGACTTTCTCTCAGGCTGGAGGAGGAAAAGGTGCATGACGTTAAAGGTGGAGGGTTTGGATGTAAAGGAAAACATAAAACAAAGTGATGTAATCTGTTGCATTGTGGCGTCTGATGTTGTAGATCCTGTCATGGCCTGCAGCCTCTGAGGACGCGCCGGCTGTGAAACCGAGCCGGCCTGAAATAAGCAGGAAAGGGAAGAAGGAAGAAGAAGTGAGTTTATCGTTTTGTTTCCCACAAAACCACAAAATGTAGACATGCAACTGAGTTCATGACCCTGCTTAATGAGCAGGAAACTTTCATTACTAAACACTGCAGCAAGTGTTACTGAAAACTGTTTTTCTTTAAAAATCACTGCATGACTAAAGTCGTACTTTGTAAGAGTAGTGTAATTCTTTTAAGTTATCAGGTCCAACGTTCTTCTTCCTATTCAGTCCCGAGCTAAATCCACCAAAGACAAAAAGAGTAAATCTGCACCAGATCTGGTCCAAGATGCCCCCATCAGAAGAACCCTGGGCTCTGCACACATCCCTCTGCAAAGCCTGGTCCATGGAGATCAAAAGGTCAATGTCGTCTGTGACTTTGGTCCTTTGCACACAGATGAGGAGGATGAGCAAACACGCCAAAAGGTGAGTTTAGACTGAGATGAGATGTGATGATCATTACATAATCCACTAATATTTTTTAATCATGTTTTAAGGAGCTTGGGAAAAAGATTAAAGAAGAAAAGAACAACAATAAGGATCTGAAGCAGAGAGGAGACAGGAGCACTGTTCCTTCAAAAGGTCAACTGAACTAGTTCTGCAGTGAATTAAAAAATATAATAATAAACATAGTTTGTAAAGTTTTTTAAGAAAATCACCATACCTTAAGTTTATTTAGAATTAAAGTTCTACATCTGATTTATATTTAGTCAGGTCATTTTCTCTGAGCATATTTCATGAGTCTTGCTTGATGTTCACTGCAGGGAAAGAGAAAAAAGCCCATGATGTGGACATCCAACCAGACGAATCTGCCCGCATCCAACCAGTAACTGTGGAGCTGTGTGTGGAGCTAGAGAAATGGCGGTCTGCATCTGAAGCCCACCAACTCAAACCACCACAATAAAATCTATTAAAGATTCAAATTAAATTACCACAATGCAAGTTCTCATATATATATATATATATATATATATATATATATATATAGTTATCAGACAATGTTTATTGATCCATGTAACCATATCCGAAAGAGCTATATTTAAATGAACTGTCAAATAAATTTTTATTTCTCAAAATTGCTCAACCTAAGAAATATTTGTGTTCACTTTGTGAAACTAAAGTTGTATTTTTCCAACAAATGGATGCTAAAATGTGAGATTAGTTTAACTTAGTGTTAACAAGAAAAAACTGTCAAGACAAGTCAACTCATTTTTCTGTGCTCAAGTGTATAATGGTACAGAAGCAGGGAATGAATCTAAAAAAATAAAAAAGAATTTTAGTAAATACTTTGCAGACGGACATTTTTAATTCATCCATAAACTTTATTTTTATGCAGATCTTTAAAACATACGTAAATGCCAGAAATATTTTACCAATGCAAATCCTTCTGAAATCAATAAGAAACTTTATGAAAAAGGTCATGTCAACTGAGGTTTTACAGTAAGTGAAATTTCTTACCCATCATCCACTCTGTTTAAAGGAGACCATAAAAAATTCCCATTAAAGCCAAAAAAGTAGTTTTTTTCTGTTTCACTTCAAATGACAGTGAACAACTGATCTTCCATCATAAAATTACACACAATATCAAACCATTTTAGAGTACATACCATCTCCACACATAGAAAAATAAACTATAGCTCAGCATTTTCTTTTTTGCACAAACTGTTTTATCAATCAAATATTTTACAGCTTCAAATAAACACTTTTTATGATATCATATTGTTCTTGTAGCCCCAGATAATCTGTGCAAATATTGTAAGGATTTTGATAAATTATCTGATCTGAGGCACTCCCAGATCGGTGCGTCCACTCAGAGCTCTCCCACTCGCACAAAACCAGAATACCCAAAATTTTCCCTCCACAGTCGTTTAGAGTTACAAACAAAAACTTTTATGAAACATAATTCTGGATGTGTCAGGTGTTCAGAAAGCATCGCTTTCAGAGAGGAGAGCTCACAGGCTGGCGTGGACCACGAAGGCGCTTGGCAGAAACAAGCACACAGAAGACGGTTAAAATCTAGGAGCGGAAAAGCAAAAAATGATGTGCAAATATACTGATTGTGCGAACGAGTTTTTTTTAAAAAGCAAAAGGCTTTTAAAAGGTCTGGTCGTCCGTACAGGAATCGGTCCAGTGGCCAAAGACCTCGCAGATGTCGCAGTAGGGCCGCTCCTCGCCCTTGTTGCCGTGGTAGGTAGTGTGTGGAGGAGAGTCTGGCATCTGCATCTGTGTGGGACAGTCCTCGGTGTCGTGGAGGTCGAAGCAGTCGCAGATGTCGCAGAACAGTCTTGGTGGAGGCTTCTTCTTAACGGGCTGCTTGTCAAAGCTGCTCACAGGACAAAAAAAAAGTAATCAAAAGTGAATATCAGTCATACAGACGTTAAAACATCTGCTGAGGGTGAGACTTACTCGTCACTGTTATCCAGTTCATTTGGATTATTCCCATTGAGAGCAGCAGCTGCCATTTTCTCCAATTTGTCTTTGAGTTCCTCATTTTTCCTCTGAAGGTCAACAATGACTGAATTCAGGAACTCAATCTGTGAAGAAAATACACACACACACAAAAAAAAACAGGCATAAATTCTGGTCTTTACAAATATTAATCTGTATCGCAACAGAAGTTATTGATTATAGACTTTTAAATTTGTAATTTAGGGTATTTATTTAAAAATGACAAGGTTTTGGGTGAAAAACAGTAATAGTTGTGAGAAACGTTAAAATCAACAGTTGTGTTGCCAAATTCACCTCCCCAAAAATGAACTCAGTCTGCTGTGAGTCGTCATCAAAGACAAATCAATACTTGGAATGACTCAGTGGGAAAGCCAGAAAAATGTCTAAATGAGTAAAATTCCCTGATGACCATTATGCCTTTTAGATAAGACCTTTAATGTTTTTTAATTTCGTCAGAGAATGACATCGACACAAGTTTGATTTATCTTCAGATGACAGTTTCACCCCCCCAACCATGATGATGAACTGACAGACAAGTGAACGACATGCACAAATGAAGCTGATGAAAAGCATCAACAAACCGCTGCCTGATGGTGGTGTAGCCAACATCAGAAACAGAAGAGAAGAGTTGAATTTAGGGAAAAGAAAAGAAAAAACAAAATACATGAAATTTCAGTTGAGATCCTCATTCTGCCAGACAACACACTCGTGGCTGCTGAACATTTCTGAATAAACAGGTTGTAGGTGAGAACAGACATGCTGACGGAGCAGTATAATCTGATGGATGTTGTGAAAATGCCTCTCTGTGGTGAAGTTCTAATTTAACAGGTAGAACCTCTAATCTGAGTCATGTCAAAAGCCACGTTTGATTATGATTAAAGCCTGTTAAACATCCTGTAACTTGACTCCAATGGGCTTTAAGATAAGTGTTTGAGTAGAAAGTACAAAATGACACAATTTACAGACAACATTCAATAAGGCCTCAAAATGGGATCTGATGTAATCACAATCTCTATCAAAAATTCTCATAGGCAGGTTAGGAAAGCATCATTTCAAAACATGTTTAAATGATATATTAAAATAAAATAAGCACCTAAAATTCCTGTTTAAGAGGAGCAAAACAGTACACACCTGACTTTCTGCAGTTTCTTTATCTTCTCTCAACTGGTCCAAAACTGCATCACCTGGAAAACATTAAATCAAACAAGATTGCTTTTTTTAATTGTTGTTTAGCTCATAAGGATTTATCCACCAGTAAGACTGTGATTCTTAGACTGCGCTCACACTGCAGGAAAAGTGACCGCCTGACTGTGATAAGTCTGATATTTTCAAATTCAACCCAGGTTTTTTCATCATAATTTATAATTGGATACACATCAGTCTTCTCAAAGTGTCCTCAGTCTGAACAGTTACGTCTTATTTCATCCGATCTTCACGTTGTTGAGTTGTTGTGTATGGATCAATCCAGATATTGATATTATCGATATCACCATCACTAATTCTGCACGTCTTTCAACTGCAGAACAAAAATCCAGACTTTGTGTTTTTAAATTTGTCGTGTCCTTCATGACTAAGAATTTACACACAAATATGATRCTAACAGTAGGATACCACAGTGTTCATGTTAGTATCAATACTCAAGTTTCTTTCTACTTTCAGTACTTTGATCCCATTCCAGTAGTACAAATCTGTGTTGGCGCAAGATCAAATGTAAACAGTGAATGAAACAAGCATATAAGAAGATAATTTAGTCGGCTATGGTTGCACACCACCTTCAGGATCAATCCACACACGCCAACATGTGTAGCATTCATATTTAAATCTGTAAACACATCATGCTGACATCACGTTGTGTTCTGTGCACACAGGTCACTTCAGAGTCGTGTGCTGTTCACATTAGAATCTGATGGACTAAAATGTGAACAACCATACAAAAATTGTAAAAAATAAAAGCGCATTTGARCAAATCACTGAAACTGAGCATTAAGACCTGCAGTGTGAATATTACTTCCAGTGTTACCTGAGAGCTTGCTGAGGTCAGGTCCAGCAGCGAGGTCTTTCTCTAGTCTCTGAACACGCTCCTGTAGAAAACCATTGTCCTGCTCCAAGGCCTGAACTGTACTCTGTAGCTTCTTAACTGAGGCACTTTCTTCACGCATTGTAGCCAACTGTGAAGAAAATAAGATAAAGATAAAACTTTATTGATCCCACAGTGGGGAAATTTGCACATTACTGCAGCTCAATACAGGAGAGGGTGAGAAGAATAAAGAAAGATAAACAAAAGGAAACAAAAAAAAACCCCCACAAAATACACATGTGATATATTATAATGTACATATACCAATGCACATATACATAAACACATATGCATATACATTTATACACATATATACCGTATAGTACAGTAAATAAACGTAAAAAGTATATGTATAAAAGTATATGAAGGTGCACATTAGTGATGGCAGTGTATATAAATATCCCTAGATTTATTAAATATGGCAAATGACATTTCTTTTGTCTCCTAAAATGTTACCAAAAATAAGAATCCAAAAAGAAAGTAAAGGACATTAATCCAAACAAAAATAATTTAGAGTAGTCATTGAACAAGTTCAGACCCCAGAGATGACATTATGTGCAGAAATCTAGACCAGATTTCAGAAGCTCTGGTGTGATTCTGCTGAGAAATGTGTCACTTGCTTTGTACCAGAAACAGAAGTTTCCAACTGACAGTTTTCAATACTGAACTTTCAGCTGTGGAGGAAATTATTTGAAAGCATACAAAAATGAAAGCAGGTGACCGAGAAATCACATCCTGTTAAGATATGTGCCTGCAGACTCACTCTTTAGTCTGATTTATTTTAAAAAAAGAGAGAGAATGTGAAGAGGAGCATTACTGGTTTAATAACTTTATAAAATGCATCCTGTTCAATGTTTTAAATTCTGACCTCCGTAGATTTGTAATGGGATACATCTAAAATATGGTTCTTACTGGTTGTTCTTAAAAAACTAGGTTTTCACCAGCACTTTATCAGGTGATCCAAATAGGAAGAGCTGCACAACTTTGTTTTAAGTACAGAGTAAAAATCTGATTAGTTTCTTACCTCACTCTTCATGTTTTCCACCTGCTGGTCCTTTTCTGAGATTAAGGCACTGATTTCATGGATGGACTGTTGGAGAGCGGCCTTCTCCTTGTTCGACTGCTCTTTCCAAGTGCTTTCACTGTTTAACAAAGTCAGGATGTATGACAATCAAATATCAAAGAAAACAATTAACTCCGTTCGCAAAAAATGTTTTAATGCCAGCTCTCCAATTTGGGAGTGCAAACAGTCTACTGAACTCTTTGTTCCTCAAAAAATTTGTGAGAAAAAGAAAAAAAAAGTAGGATATAGTGGCAAATGGAAAAGATTTAGAAATATAAGCCACGCTTGTCAAGCAGGTGTTGCCTAAATGGTCGACATTTGTTTCATGAGGTGATTGATGATGACAAGACATAAATAAAAAAAGGTATCAAGTACCTGAAAGCATTATTAGGCAAGCTTTGAAGAAGAAAACAAATACTGTGACTTAGCCATTTTATTTCAAATGCACTGAAGATTAGCAGCTGTCACACAGAACATACACACATGCTATTAAAGCAGGTCTGCAAAAATAATAAAAAAAATAACAACCTTTGTTTCAACTCTTCCAGCTCCCTTTTGATTTTTGAGTGGTCGTCTTGTACCTTTGGAGAAACAAGTCAAATTCAAAAATGGTCACTAAATTACAAAGAATAACAATAATAATATTGACTACAAGAATAATATAATTATTCACCTTCACAAGTTCATTCTGGTCTTACATGCTTGGCTATTTTTTTAATTATAGATTAAGAAGATAGCAAATTATCCAAACGTACACTGTAATTTTTATGTACGCTCTTGTTGGCAATTAACAAATATTACAATAAAAGAGAAACAATTAATTAATATTTTAAAATACTGGTTTTACAACCTGTGGCCTCAGAACGGAGAYAAAAACAATCAAGATGTGTGAAACTTTAGATATCAAATCAAAAGCTGTTGGACTTTAGAACTGCCAATTTCTTAAAGCAAAAAAACAAAACAATAAAAAGCACTGAGTGGAATAAAGAGTTCGCTGCCATATTGGTGTAAACCAGATAGATTTTGCCTGACATCAGCTCACGTTATAAGCCCACAGGGAAAAGCTGGGAACTAAGCGTAATAAGCAGTGGTTAGTAAATGAAAGATGAAAGTCAGACACAAAAAGAAAAGGGAGACAAACCAGCAGACATGCAGTGAAAAGGGTGGCGTAGCCCCAGCAACACTACAGGCGAGTCAGTGATTAGTAGGAGAAATACCTCAAGCTGCTTAGAAAGGGCATTTTTTAGCTGCGACTCGAGCTCCCTGACTCGCTGGGCGGCTTCATCCCTCTCCACCTGCACGGCTTCCTTCTGAGCTGTGAGATCCGAGACGCTGGAGGAAATTTCTTCTTTTACAACCGTAGAGGCTGAAAGAGCTGCGAGAGCCTCCTCGTACTGTTTTTCCAACCTCGCCCTGTCCGTTTCCTGAGCCTCGGCTTTAACCTCGAGCTGCTTCTTGCTAGCCTGCAAACACTCCACCTCTTCGAGAAGAGAGCGGCGTTCAATTTGCCAACTGTCCTTGTTTGAGCAAAGAGAGGATATTTCTGCCTTTAACTGAGACTGCCTGTCTGACAGCTCTTCTTTTTCTGTGGTCATTAAAGTTATCAGTTTGTCCATCTCTTCAAGCTTAGATGACAGTTGTTCCTTTTGTTCTGAAAGATCACAGTTTTCTTGCTTTTTCTGCGTTAGTTTTGCTTTCAAAGCCTCCACTTCCTCCACGTAAGACCTCTTTTGGTCTTCAACACTTTTAAGGCTGGAGGAAATCTCTTCTTTTTCATGTGTAACCATAGACAAAGTTTTCTGAAGATCCTCGAGTTGTTTGGACAGATCGTCTCGGTCAGACATGGCTTTGCTTCGCTCGCTGTATTCAGCTTGTAGCTTTGTCTCAAGAAGGTTGTTGGCTTCTGAAACAGACTCAATTTGACTTTTAAACTTCTGCATCTCCTGAAGCAGAGCCTGCTTCTCTCTCTCTAAAGACTGCGCTTTGTTTTCAGCCTCGGTCTGCAACGACTGAATACGATGAGTGTCTTTTCTAAGGTCGTCCACCTGCTGAACGAGCTCTAGGTTTGATTTCTCAACTTGCGTTTTTATTTTCTCACGCTCAACAACAAGTTCAGTTTTGGCCTTTTCAAGAACTTCCGTATCAGAGTGAAGTTTCTGCAGTTCGTTTTGTAGGTCGGTCTTCTCTCGTTTTAAGGTGGCCACCTCTACTTCCAGCTCATTTTTCTGAGTTTTGGCTTCCTCAAACGTTGTCGTTAAATGATTCTTGTCTTGGAGAAGATCAGCGTTAACTCTGGTGAGCTTGTCTAAGTGGTCCCTAGTTGTTCGGATATCACTTGCCAGCTTATCACGCTCTAGAGAAAGAGTGTGTTTCTCAGATAGGGACTTTGTGTGCTTTTCTTCTAACTCCCCCTTCTCCACAGCTAAACGCTCATAATCCATTTTCTGCTGCTCTACTGTTGAATCCAAGCTCATGTTTTCTTTTCGCAGATCATGCAGAGCCATCTCAGTGTCAGAGATCTGAAGACGCAACGTTTGCTTCTCCTGCTCGAAGGACGCTGATGTTTCTTTGAGTTTCTCATTAGAAAGAGACAGTTGCTCTGTTGAGACGTGCAGCTTCTTTTCCATTTCTTCTACCTGTCTGAGGAGCTCCTCTTTCTCATTGGAGAGTTTTCTTTGGTTAGAAAGCAGGTCCTCCTTCTCTTGGAGAAGGTGAAGCCTCTCAGAATCAGTCACTTGACTGCTTGTCTTGAATTCTTCCAGCATCTGAGCCAAACTCGTTTTAGAGGCTTTAAGCTCTTCACATTCACGGACAAAACTCTCCAACTCTTTCTTAGTAAGACTGAGCTTACTTTGGAGCTCCTCTTTCTCCGTCTCGAGGCTTTTTTTGTCCAAGGCAGCAGCATTGATTTCAGAGGACATCTCCATCTTCTCTTTGGTCAGGCTTTCTGTCAGGGCCTGAAGCTGAGTGTTCTTCATTGTAAGATCCTCTTTTTCTAAATTCAATGACTTGAGTTTCCCCTGAAGCTCAGCACTCTTCGCATCAAGAGAGTTTCTGGCATTTCTAGCTGCATCCCGCTCTAAAATGAGGTTGTCCCTTTCGCATGTGAGTTTAGATTTGGTTTCACGGAGGTCCTCTTCGAGACGGTTCCTCTCTTTGCAGATGTTTTCATAATCCTCAAGCAGCTGCTTCTTTTTAGACTCGATTTGCTGGATGTCCATTTGATGCTTCAGGACGCTGTCGTTCTTCTCTGAATTTTGTATTTGAAGCTGGTCAATTTGGGCCAGATATTCACTTTTACTCTGCAGCAAATCTTTGTTTTCAGTCTGAGCTTCCTGAAGGAGCTGTTTGAGAGTTTCTATTTCCTTATTCAGGGAAATTCTCTCTTCACCTGAATGTTTGTTACTAGCGAGTAGTTCCTCTTGATGTTTCACAAGTTTTTCTTTAGCTATTAGCAGCTCTTCRTTCTGTGCTGAGAGCTCCTTGCAACTAATCTGAAGGGCAGAAATCTGTTGCTCTAATTTATCTCTCTCAGCTTTAACATCCTCACTTCCTTTACTCAGGTTTTCCAGATCTAGATTCTGCTTTTCCAGTTTTTTTGACATGTGCTCGACATCCTGTTTGTAGGAGTCAAGCTCAGCAGAAAGGAGCTGGGAAAATAAAGGTGAAAGAAAAAAAAAGGGAATGTATACATATGTGCCTCACACACACGCATGGTAAAGTATGAATAAATACCAAATAAACAAAGCATAAAAATATGGCAAAAGATCACAGCAAAACTTATAGCCCATTTTAAAAAAAATGTAAAGACAGAGGTTTCTCACTTCAGCCCAACAACTTTAAGTATCTGCGGGGCTGAAAATAATGAAATGTAGCAAATATCAACATGAAGAGAGTGACTGAGCACTTCAATCAAGTTAGCATCACTGTAAAATTATTTTGGCTGCACAAATGTTAGATTTGTAGTTAAATAATAAGTATAAAATGTAAATTCCAATGTCACAAGTGAATATCACAGAACCAAGATAAATAAAGATCTTGGGCAGAAAGTGAAACTTTTCCTATTGAAAAGCTGGGTAATAAACACCAGAAAAAACTTAAGTTACAAAAAAAATGTTTAAGACAACTCAATGGATTTGGAATGGACACAAATCTAACTATCCAAACCTCACAATTTTTTGCACACTATTTGCAGAGTTGATYAAATGAGTGGCTTGATTTGTTGCTGTTAGATTAGTTGGGGGAGGGGGGAAAAGGTACTAAAGAAGCCTTTCTCACTTTTGCAAAAGACTTGCCGACCTGAAATAGGTACTGCATTGTTGGTCACTTCACTGACCAGTGGATCCATTTCTCTGGTTTCTCTGTTTGACCAGAAAGCTGATTCTAAACTTCATAAACAGGGCTGGGTGATATGCCAAAAAAAATTATCACGATTAATTTTTTCATATCATCCGATCTCGATTAATATCACGATTTTTTTTTGTTGACCTAAAAAGTGACTGAAAAACAATTTAACAAATAAATAGCTACAGAATTTTTAAAAAGAATGGCTGTTATTTCACTTTCACTAATATGACAAATAGCTGTGGTTCAGTAGAACATTAAATCCTTTTTGAAAGGTGTTTAAAAGTATTTACTAACCTAAAAAGTGTGTGATTATAAAGTGACTGAACAATAATTAAACAAATAAATAGCCACAGAAATAAAAAAAAATAATGTTTATTATTTCACTNTTCACTTTCACTAATATAACAAATAGCTGTGGTTTGGTAGAACATTAAATTATTTTTGCAAAGTATTTACCAAGAAAACAACTATGTGTAAATCATAGAATCTCACATTAATAAAGTTATCCTTTTGTAAAATTAAATTTTTATAATTGAATTTCACATTAAATATGCCATAAAGAAACATAAAGCCTACAAACAGCAACAATTTGTGCACACTTGCCTATTGGATATCTAAATATTAGCCTTTAAAAAAGCAATAAAAAAAAAACTTGAACAATAAGTAAAAAGAACAATTTGCTAACATTTTAGTTAATGTTGTTGAATGAACCAAAAAATATCAGATATCTTTGTAGTTTTCCATAATTTTCGTACATCGATTGAAATGTTTTACCAACATGTATGTAGGTGAAACAAGCAGATTTGATGGAGTCTGTGCTTACCTGAGCCTGTTGTTTGTACGGCTGCAGCTCCGACACCATCTTTTCCAACTCTTGAGTTTTTTCTCGGGAGGACGAGAGCTCCACCTTGAACCTGTCKATCTGTGTTTGCAGCATTTCAAGCTCCTTCGCATGGAGCTCTGAAGCCTCAGAGAGAGATTTCTTATTGGATGCCTTCAGATCCTCAACGAGGGTCTCGTTCTGTTGAAGTGTGGTCTCCTAACAGGAAAAAAAGATAACATAAACGATCACACAGAATTTATTTACGGTACCTTTCCTGCCAGTGATTGAAGCCATTTTCATTCATTCACCTCAGTCCTGTACAAAATTTCCTCACATTTTTACATCTAGAAAATATACAATAACCATGAATGATAATTGCTTAAAATTACAAAAACATATTTTTAAACAGTTTTCTGATTGTTGCACAAATACTGACCATGTTAGTAATTTTCTCCTGAAGACTACTTATTTGAGTCTGATGTGCATCTCTAATTTCTTTCAGCTCCTGCTCWTTCTTTGACTGCTCCTGCTGAAGTTGTTCATTCAAATGTGCCACCTTCTCCTTCTCTTCGWCTAGTTGATTCTGCAAATACTCCAGCCTCCTGTGTAAGAACAAAAGACAGGAGAATGTGCAGTGAAAGATGACAAAAAAACAGATTTGGGCCACTTTTGTTTGCTGCGTCTATGTRGCTGTAAATTGGTAACATTTAAGTAGTATAATCAGGTAATGTACAATATTTAGTACCTTTCCTTCTGTGTGAGGTCTTCATTCATTTTAGTCAGTTGAACTGAACTATCACCAGAKGTCTTCATCATCTCAGAAATATCCTTTTCCAGCTTGCTTTTATCTTTTGAAAACTGTTCAAGTCTTTCATCTGCAGCCTTCAGTTTCCTTTCCATTCCTGAATAAAAAAAGCAACACGTTTAGAGGGTTTGTTTTTTAAACATGGGGGACTTGAGTGCAATAATAAAGCAAAAGTGGAAATAAAATATTAGCACAGAACTATGCAGCCCTAACAAACTCACCAGCAAGCTGATTCCTCAGAGACTCAGATTCTGTGGATAAAGATGTACACTGCTCATCTTTCTTACCGAGACTCTCAAGAGTTTCTGCAAAAAAAAAAAAAAAAAAAGGCTGTATTTGTGCTGCATGAAAAATAGTTGTAGTGAAATATTTGATTTGCAGTGATTCCATATTTTACCTTGCATAGTTTTAGCCGATTCTGTCAGCTTCTCTGTGCTTTCATTTAATTTCTTTTTCTGTAAAGAAAAAAAAAACATTTGTTTATGGTGCCACGATGCAACAAAGTGGACTGTAAAAGATAAAGCAGTTATGAAACCCTGAAGGACATCAATCTCACCAGTTTTTCAACTTCTTCTACCAGATTGTCATTCTGCTGCTTTACAGTAGTTAGACTCTGCTGCAAAGAAACAACTTGTTGCGTTTTACTTTCCAACTGAGAGCTCAGTTCACCAACCTGCAGCGTATTGTTTAAAAGCAAATAATAAATTAAAAAAGGCAAAAAGTTTAATTTTTTCATGACAGAGCAATACTTATCTAAATGGAAAGAAAAAAAAAAACACTAAAACAGCTAAACCATGACACATACTGCAACAAAGTTCAGTTCAGTTTAGTTTATGTATATAGCTCTGAGTCACAACATGGATCGTCTCAGGGCACYGTGCATAAAAACAATCTAAAGAAAAGAAGACAGCAGACTGCCTTGAATCACTTCGTCACAGTTGCTCATCCATCTTCAAATAAACAAAGTGTTTAAGAACTCACCTTTTCACAATGGCTGTTTCCTTGAGTTTGTACGTTTTCTAGTTGACTCTTTAGAGCTACACACTCTTGGCTTTGTTGTGCTAATTGACTGCTGAGAGCCTCCACTTCTGCCTTCTGCTCTTTGGTTTCTCTCTCTCTGTCTTGAACCTGTTGTGTCATCACAGCTTCTTTCTCCTTGAGCTCCTTCACCCTAATTTCAGCTGCATGAAGCTTTCCAAGAACATCCTCCATCTCTACAAGGTGCTGCTCTTCTGCTTTTTCAACGCCGGACCGCAGCGACTCTTCCAGTCGCTCCTTGTCCTCAGTCAAAGACAGCAGCTGTGCCTTCAGCGCTTGCGTCTCCAGAGTCCAAGCAGAGACACCAGCGTCGTGTTTGGCTGCAGCCTCGTCTAAAGCTAACTTGTGCTCCAACTTGAGCTTTTCTAGAGCACTTTTGACCTCTACGAGCTCCTCTGCTTGAGCCCCTGCACCTTTACTGAAGGAAGCTTTCAGCTCTTCGATGGCTTGTTGGTGAGAGGTAAAGGCGGACTCCAGCTTGGACCGCCACAGTTCTACAGTGTCAGCATTCTCCTTCTCAGCTTGGCTCAACTGTATCTGTAGCTGTTCTTTTTCACTAGAAAGCTTTAGAGATGAAGCCTGAATCTGTGCAACTGCTTCACTGTGGGTTTGTTCTTCAGCTTCAAGCTTTTCTTTGTACTCCCCCACCTCTTCTTGCCATTTAGCCTCTTGAGATGCCAGCTGATCTTTGAGGGAGTTTATCTCTTCCAGCAGAGGGGTGAGAGCAGAGTCGTCAGAGCTCTGTTGGACCCCGAGACGCAGCTGCATGTCAGCTACTTCTCTCGTCTTCAGTGAAAGGTCTCTCTCGAGTTCCATAATGCGAGACCTTTCTGACACAGTAGCAACCTTTAAAAGCAGAAATTATGCATTTAAGAAAGTTTTCCAGTTGGTACAACAAAAAAATTCATTAATAAAGCAATGTGYAACTGTTGCTAAAAATTGATAAAGTATATAATCTGCAACCTCAAACAAGTGATTATACTGACCTCTTGTGGTTAAGACAGGGAAGGGTTGAAAAAACGTGAGACAACAATTGAGCTAACAGTGCGTAAACATTTTAAATCATTAACTTTAAAATTTATTTATTGAACAATATGCCATTACTGACTTTGGTTATAAAGACATGAACAAAATTAGGTAATATTAAAGAACTCTAATTATACTCTTAACATCTATAAAACAAACACTGACTTCTGCTGCTTTAACAAACCTTTTACAGTACAAAAACGTCTTTAAGTGCTTATTTTTATAGAAATTATATAAACTAATAAATAGTATTTTTGACACAACTTAAAACTTTGATACTATGGAGGAACACCAGGGTGCGTAATCTGGGAAGTTGAGCAGTTTTTAAAACTAGCAAACGCAGGGACACCAGAAAGCAGGACAAATGGATGCCAGGGAGGACTGGGRATGTAGAACATAGGACATCTAAGAAAATGACTGGCTGGAAGAAGGGGCAAGACTGTCTGTCTGGTTAAGCAGCATCACAAGTAAAGAAAAAGGTGTTTTTTTTTTGTTTTAAAATTGGGCAACTTGTTTTAAATTAAAACTAAAATGTTATTTTGATGGTTTAAAACATTGTAATCTGCATAAAAAATAAAGTGGCAGGAGAGTAAATTTGGAAAAATGATTCAATATTAAATTTTGCATCTGAATTCATAGAGTATTAAAAAAAATCAAAACCCATTAAGATAGAGTACAAGCTGATTAACTGATTTCTATGAAGAAGACTTTTTATATGAAACTGGACAACCACATCCTAAAAAAAAAAAACAATAAAAAAAAACAAATCACCACAAGCCCATAAGCAGCAAAATCCCAGTTACTGACTGCTTCCTCTCTGTAAAATCTTTGCCCTCTATACCTGGCTCAGGCCCACTTTCCCAACGCAGCACACCCCCAGAGCAGAATTCATTACCCTAGTGTCTTCTAACTCTCTTTGGAGTTTCTCAGCTTTGGTCTTTTCAAAGAGCAGGCTCTGTTCAAGCTCCTTAATGTGGACATGCTCCAGCCTGGTCTGCGTCTGTTAGTAAACAAGGAGGAGAGGAAAAGAACACACCAGTGCCACCATCACATGCCAGCCCAACGCAGACAGAGAGGGAGGGAAACAGCAGAGGTAGAGAGTGTGTTTGTGTGTCTGTGTGTATGATGATGATGATGATGATGATGATGATGATGAGAAAGGTTGGGTACAGGGTAAAGGGTGGGTGTGATGATGAGTGGAAATGAGTAAACAAACATGCAGAAATTTCATGCTGTACCAGTAACAGCTCAAAATGTGGACTTTTATAAATGAGTGGCAGGAAATACAAAACAAGCAGATGTTTTATGGGTGTGCAGGATGGGTTTGTAGGTGGGGACAGTTTAGCTGTAAACATGCAACACTGATACCTGGTGAATAAAACAAACGGACTGTTATTATACACAGAAAATGAGGGATTCTGTATCAAACCAGTGATACAATWGCTTCACCACAGCATGAAGAGAAAGCAGTGCTGGTTTTTCCTCCACACTGAAATACTTCATGATTACAGAGGTTTTCCAGTTTAACACAGACATGCTATTCCAGTGACAGTTTTATACAAATAGGTCCTAGAATTAATCAGTACCAACAATGCTTTCTCTTTTAGTCAATAGGGACATTTCTTACACTAAATTATGTTTAAAAAGATCAGTGCAAATATCAAACTATCATGGGCAAAACATGTGACAAACTTAAAAATCACAGAAATGTTTTCTTTAGAGATAGCCTCATTTAACATCTTGTTGGGAAGTTAAAAAAACAACCACTCAATAGAGTTTGCTGTCAAAATGTTGCTTCTTGTCAAAAGTTTAAATCTCATATTAATAATAGAAATATCACCTATTTCACTTTGAAGGCCCATGATGAGATTTAACTCATTTTCTCCTAACTTTAATTTATTTAGACACTTTAATATAGTACCAAAAATTTTAAAATTTTAAATGCCATTAACTTTGTAATAAATATTACATTTAAATTCTTAACAAATGTTAGTCCCGTTTGGCTGCAGAAGCCAAAGGGAGTCAGGTTTGTGACTAGTGAGTGGAATGGTACRGGCACATCCAGTGGTTACATGCTGAGCACTGGACCAACATAAACAACAAGAAAGAACAAGTAATAAGAKATCACAACACTGGACAAGGAGGCACTGAAAGTTACAGCTGAACATTAGTACAACTTCAACAGCTTGCAGCTAAAGCATTTTTAGTTCAGCCTAAACATTTTGTTTTTAGTTGGTGTGTATCAAGCTGCATGCATTTTGTAATAAAATCCCAGCTGTGAAAAGATAAACTGTTAGTGTACACTTTTAAATACCACTGGGATCCTTAATGCTGTCTGTCATAACAGGTAAACACGACATTTTCTGTGTTGAAAAAAAAAAAAGAAGTTTTGAATTACTGTAGAATAAATGGAAACTGCTATAAAATAACTCATAAATGGACCAAATTTTGTTTTTTTCTATATTATAAGTTAAAAAAATTAATTACATTTACTACAGATCAAAATGATTTGTTTGGAGACAAGTAGGGTGTTTGTGTTATTTACATAAGACTGGTACTCAGTTAAGCAGTATGACTTTATAATGTCACGTGTGGTTGGGCATTTATTTCTGGTTTAGACACAGCCTCGCCATTAAGCCAGAACTTCACCACTGCAGATATTTCACAGCTCTSCTTCTAGTGAAGCCAGTATCAAACAGTTCATGCAATCTCAGTAACAGAGAGTGCAGAGTGGATAGTTTTTATTGAAAATGACAGATAATGCAAATGGCCTGATTCAACCTGACAGTAGCTCTGCGACAAGAGATTCCAGATGATTCTGTGCAAGCTTAACTTTCAGGGGTCGTTAAAAGATTTAGTTTGTAATTTTTTTAAAACAGATTTAAAAAAGGTAATTTATCCCACAGTTCTGTAATGTTTTCATTWTATGGAAATATCAATATTACATAAATACTTGAAGAGTTATGTTGCACATTTACCTCCAGGTCTCCTTTGGTAATGCAAGCTTCCTCAACACGAAACTGAAGGTCCTCCACTTTCCTAATAAAATAAAAATAATAGAACTAACGATAAAAAAACCAACATCTACATTAAGTAGACCTAAAAAACAATGTAATGGTTATTTGCTGTCATTTTCMCTCTCTTTGAACTTAATTGACATTAAAAACTTTAAATACTCAAGTCATGGTTGTTTTTTGTCATAGATTGAACTTGTACCTGCGCTCCTCCTCCAGTTGATTCAGCAGCTCCACTTTCTCTTTGTCTGCAGCTTCTACTAAGGCCCGCAGCTGATCCATTTTTGCCTCCATCTTAAAACAGCAAAACGTCAATTTAACACAAATGATTTGGTGACAAGGGAAAACTTTAATTCTCTGCAGTTTCATATTCGYGAGTGAGCCGACCTGCTCTTGATCATCCCTGAGGACGCTAATTTCTTGCTCCATCTCTCCAGCATGGCTGGTGGCCTTAGCAACCTCAGCTCGTTCCATGTCCCTCTCKGCCATCAGCTGCTCGATATGCTGTTGCTTCTCCTTCAGCGCCTCTTGCAGGGCTGTGGTGCCGGAAATCTTTCGATTATATCTTGATGACGTCTCTGTTAACTGTACAAACAAAAAAGTAGAATTATCATAAGGCTAAGGTCAATACTAAATTAGTTTATTTACGTCTCAGTTTTATTGGTACTGATTATGTTCTTGTCTCACCAGGCCGGTTCGGCTCGGCTTGGTGCTAACAGATGATGTCACCGAGCTCATGGTGCTGATAGATGAGGCACTCGGGCTTCTCTTCAGCCCCGATGGTGTGGCCACTACTTTTCGAGCTGTTGTTTTTGCTTTGGCTGGCGTTGTGGAAGGGAAGCCAATACGTGTGACTTTGTGAACGGGAGCAAATAAGCCATACTTGGGTTGGCACTGAAAATATCTGCAGAGACAATTAATATAATCAGAATCTAAAAAAGTGTAGAATAATAAWTTAAAAAAAAAAGATTTGTGGTTGATGACTAGCTTTTCTTTTATTCACAGATCATGTAGTCTTGGTACCTGGTGCCAGCCACTGCGCCATCATTCTTTCCAAGTGGTTCATCCAGTTCCACACCACACCACTCGCCTTTAGCAAAATCAGTTTCTCCAAGGAACCGTACCACTCCTGCTTTTGTACCACCAACCTGAGAATATCAAACATAACGTAAACAAGTTTTCCTCTCAAGAGATAAGACAACCCTAAAATGTTTGCATTTAATCCAGCTAAATGAGATAATTCCAGAAAAGTGACAAACAAGTTCAGGCTTTTTTAAAATTAATGTCCAAGCATGTATTTTCTTCCAGTTGTTTAAAAATGCACCGCTGCACAAATGACTAAATACTACATTTGATCGTGATGAGCACATTTCCTCTACAGCCTTAGTAGCAAGAGCAATGCTTCCTTCTAACTGAATGAATTACGCAGCCCTCAGGCTCAGGAAAAGGTCCAAAGTAAAAGAATCTGTTTAGAGGAAGGAAGGCTCTGATCAACATTTAAGTGGGTTTAGAGGGCTCCAAACAGATGGTGATTGAGTACCACTGTGAAAGACAAAGGAGCTAAAAGAAACAAAGAAAATAACATTTTTTGCTATATTTATTTTTATGAGACTTGAGTTTGTATCTAAGTTACTAATTTTAACAAGTGCAGCAAATGTTTTAGGAGTTCTGTTGCTTTGCTTAAATACTTAGATATGAAAACAGATTRTATTAAAATTACTGCAAACATTACCAACACACGGTCGCCAATCTTCAGCTCCCTTTCCCCCTTCTTGACTGAGCCACTCTCAGAGAGGTTAGAGACAGATTCGCTGTTGGTGTGAGCCAGGTTTGTAGATGGTGCAGGTGCTGGAGTGGCTGCTGGAGTGGAAGAGGCCTTCTTGGCTGTTGTAGTACTTGTGGGCAATGCTGACTTCGAGGCCGGTGTTTGTGAGGCAACACTTCCAACTGAAGGTGTGGGTGAGGCAGCACGAGACTGTGGTGCGGTCTGAGTTCCATTGGCCTCGTCTTCTGTGCGGGACAACTTGGAAGGGCGGGTAAATATCCCTCGGAGGGCTTCACACTGGAAGTAGCGCACACCTGCCACTGAGCCATCGTTCTTCCCAATCGCCTCATCCAGGACAATTCCCGCCCACTGCCCTGGAGCAAACTGTGTCTCTCCTAAAAACTGTACGTAGCCAGGCTTGTTTCCATTCACCCAAACTCGCTCCCCGATCTGGAAGTTTTCCTCAGCATT
This sequence comes from Austrofundulus limnaeus, assembly GCF_001266775.1. Lineage (NCBI taxonomy): Eukaryota > Metazoa > Chordata > Actinopteri > Cyprinodontiformes > Rivulidae > Austrofundulus > Austrofundulus limnaeus. The sequence goes on along the minus strand of NW_013952568.1, from coordinate 335,026 downwards.
CTTGTCATCTCCTCCACTGGTACTGGCAGCTGATTTGTCAACCCCAGTAGCTTTAGCTGTGTTTAAAAGAGAGTAGATTTCCCATTAAGTGAATTAATTTTGTTAAAAAAGATCAAGAGATGGACACATCTAGTTAAGTTAATTGCAGTTTGCCACTTCACTCTGTTGAGCTTTAACAATTTCTTCTAGTAAATTATGGATTTTAACAAAAAAAAGAAGAAGAAAGAAAGAAATAAACACTTGAAGTCATCTTGTTCAATATATCTTAAGAGTGCACTAAACAGACAAAGAATAATTTAATGTAGAACCACTGGAAAGTAGAACCAGCTTTGTTAATTTTCCCAAACACAGATTTGGCCTATTAAATACTTCAAGACCAAGATGAACATGCAGACATCCATACCTGTAACTGGGTTTGTTTTAGGGGCTCCAGGTCCAGGTGGTCTAGCTATTTTGCTTGGGACTTTGATCCCAGTTGATTTGGCTGAGCTCATATTTCCTGCAGTGATCTGACCCACAAATCTCGTGTCCGTCAGTGGGTACAGACTGGCTCCAAAACATCAAAAYGAGTGTTTCCAGGTCCCGGTTGGTTAAGTTGTTCTCTCCACACACGGTTAAAAAAAAGGGAAAGGAAAAAAAAACTAGGAAAAGGGAAAAGGGAGAAAAAGTGTGGCTTA